>NC_048233.1:91177629-91196962 GCF_002007445.2 Ailuropoda melanoleuca
CCGTCCCCCTGGGCTGCCTCCCCCTGGGCTGCCTCTCCCTGGGCTGTCTCCCCAGGCTGTCTCCCCCGGGCTGTCCCCCCGGCTGTCCCCCTGGGCTGCCTCCCCCCGGGCTGTCCCCCAGGCTGTCTCCCCAGGCTGTCCCCCGGGCTGTCCCCCCCCCCGGGCTGTCCCCCTGGGCTGTCCCCCGGGCTGTCCCCCGCTGCGGTTTGCGCGGACGCTGCCAGGAGGCCGCAGGAAAGCCTCCCCTCCGCTCCCAGCCGACCCCCAGGGCCGCCGCAGGTCCTTGCGCAGGGGTGGATGCGGCTTACAGACAGCAGCGGGTGACAGCATCCGACCGGAATCGGGGCGGAGGGGCCGGAGCACTGAAAAGAGCACGGCTGGCAGGGTTAGAGAGACCAGCACCGAGCAGGGACGAGAAGGAGCCGCGTGCACGTCAGTCCCTGAAACAGCGGCTGTTTCACCAGCAGAACGAGCTTGCTTGGTGAGAGGCACGGGGTCGGGCCGGGCGAGCCGCGGTGGGCCGCAGGCAGGGGGAGCCCAGGAGGGGAGGGCTGTTGGAGCCGCGGGTTGGGGGCACCGGAGCCGGCCGGGGGGCTTCTCAGCGGCTGCGGGTGCCGGGCCGGGCGTGGCTGCTGGGCCAGAGACACCTTCCTGCCTTTTCCAACCGGCAACGAGGGAGCCCTCCGTGTGAAAGCTGACCTCTTGTCAGGACCGTCGTGTGGGGCCACAGCGTGGGGGGGTGCGTGAGCGCTCTCCCTTCTGGGCTTCCTGACTCCGCTTTGTTTTATTTAATTTAAAAAAATGTTTAAATGTTATATTATATCATGTTAGTCACCATACAGTACATCCCTGGTTTCTGATGCAAAGTTCGATGATTCATTAGTTGCGTATAACAAACACCAGTGCACCATGCTAATCTTTTAAAAAAGATTTTGTTTCTTTATTTGACAGAGAGAGCACGAGCAGGGGGAGGGGCAGAGGGAGAAGCAGGAGCAGGGAGCCTGAGGCAGGACTCCATTCCAGGACCCTGAGGTCGTGACCTGAGCTTCACCGACTGAGCCACCCAGGCTCTCCTGCCTCCGTTTTAAATGAGGTTTCCTTCATTTATTTTCACATTTCCCCGTTATGATCAAAATCTTTCCTGAAAGCACTGCTGATCATGTCTGCATTTAGTGGGTTTGTCCCTCTGCCCCAGGAAGGACCTCTCCTGGTCGTCTTGTCCCAGGTCAAAGGGAGAGTGCACAGGTTGGAAATCGAGGCCACATTTGAGTAAGGAGGAAGGGCAGGAGGGAGAACACTTGGCACTCCCACCTACAGTCCGTGGAGATTGTCTCCATGCGCAGAGACAGCATCACACTGGTTCCCAGCTCAGTCAGGCTCAGTGGCTTGGGGCTCGAAAAACAAGACTGGAGAGAGAAGTGATGGGGAAAAGGAAGAGTTGCTTTATTCTGGAAGCTGGCAACCTGGAAAAAAGGGTGAACTCAAGTCCCAAAGACCCTTTTCCTTGTCCAGGTGAAGGCAAGGTGGGGGAGGGGGAAGGGAGGGGGGCTGCAGGAGGGGCAGGTGTGGGGGGGAGTCAGATGTGGGTGTGACCCCG
Source organism: Ailuropoda melanoleuca (assembly GCF_002007445.2). Taxonomy (NCBI): domain Eukaryota; kingdom Metazoa; phylum Chordata; class Mammalia; order Carnivora; family Ursidae; genus Ailuropoda; species Ailuropoda melanoleuca. The sequence goes on from NC_048233.1 coordinate 91,179,227, forward strand.
AACAGACTTGCTGGCATCAGGGACAGCTGTTTTCAGATGCAGCCAGGCCTCGTCTTCTGGGGGAGTCTGGTCCTTCACTCCGCGAGGCCAGTGGTCTGCACATCTCAAGGAAAGTAGGTTAGGTCTGCTACAGACCAAGAACTTAAGTCAGCAGGAAGGGGCACGTGAGCTCGAAGCCAGTCAGCCCCTGTCCCTGTAAGAGCGCTGTTAGAGCCCTGGTTGCAGAGTGAACAGGCAGCCGGTACAAAGTTCAAAAACAATTATGCAAAGCGGAATTAAGAGTCACGCAACAATTCCAGTTCGTGGGACGGCTCTGAGGTAGGAGCCCCAGCCTGAAGGTAGGCAGCTAGACAGACGGAGATTGGGGGCATCGTACAGTGTGCTCCTTCCCTGACCTGGGGTAAGTGGATTTCTACTTCTCCAGAGGCATCTATCCACGTGCAACAGGCGGTGTGGCCATCACACAAACACCTCGTGGTTCAGCAAGTGGAGAATCAAGGCGATGCAGCCGTCCCAAACTACCGTGGCTGGCGGGTCTGCTGGTGTTTGTCGGGCTGCATGGCTCTGGCTGTGGAGCCAGCCGAGGCGCCTAGTGTCCCTGAGAGATTTCCGATCCTGCATCTCAGCCTTATTCCAGCCCCGGAACAAAGACGCTCCCTCTGGAGGCAAACCCAGAGTCCGGCAGGCCTCCACCGGGAGGCGGTTCTGGAGGCTCACTGGGGTTAACCAATGGGAAGCTTCTGATGTGTTATGGCTGTTAACAGGGACAGTGAAATGTCACAGTAGGGACTGACCTCGACTTGCCGGCTATTTAAATATTCATATGCCCCCGGGAAATGTCATCCACTGCAAACAAAACAAAGCCAGATGGAAGCTAGAGGACTCCAGCTATGATTTGGTTATTGATACATTCATTAGCCACAATTTCCTGATTGATCCTTTCAAGCCATGGATCAGAGGAGTCTCGATGACACTCTGTGAGGCCGTCTCTTCCTCAAGGGGTCTTTTCTAAAAACCTTGCAAAGAGGTGTAAACTCACTTGTATTTCTCTTGGTCATGGGGAGAGATCACATTTTTTTTTCTTTTTTTTTTGAGAGAGAGATTGCATTTAGATAAGGAAAGAACATGGGGGGGGGTGAAGACTGTTGATTGGCAAAGATGGAGGGAGCTGGCTGAGCAGTACAGGTGTGATTGGGGAAAAGCTGGAACAAGGTGTGGGAATACCTGGGCATAGCCTAGCCGCTAGGTAACATCCATGGGCTCACAGGGATAATCAACAGGGGCCTTTGGAACTAAAGATAAATTAGTTGCAGGTAACAGCAAGAAGTCTTGGACACTGTGAACAGATCGGAGTTTCTGGTGACAGATCCAACAGTAAGAAAGGTTTTCCATTTTTGTAATAGATTGGAAAATGAGGGTAGGGGCACTGTCTTCTCAAGAAAAAGACAGAGAAAGTAAGACAAGGAGCCGAAGCAAGAAAGGGCGTGTGGGCCTGGCTGGGTCGTCTTAGGGAAGCTGTCCTGTCAGGTGTCCTCTGCTTTGGTTCTGGGAAGTCTTGACTTTCGGGTCGTCAGGTTGAGGGCCAGGCAGGACTGGGTGCTTTCTTCAGATGGGGTCCTGAGACTCTGTTCCCTGGAGTTCCACTGGAAGCACAACGGTTGGTTAACAGCAGCTGCTGGGGCCTCTCCAGTGAGGTGAAGAGAGTCTCCGAGGGGGTGCCTTTTCCAGAGGCGGATCTCTGGGTTTCAGGGTGTGATGCTTAAGGTCTTCATCTCTGTGAAAAGATGACTTTCTCAAAGCCTGGTTATTTCTTTTCCTTTTTCTTTTCTTTCTTTTTAAAAAAGAATTATTTATTTATTTATTTATTTGAGAGAGAGAGAGCCAGCATGCACGGGTGTGAGCAAGGGGAGGGATGGGGAGAGAAAGGCAGAGAATCTCAAGCAGAGTTCACACTGAGCACAGAGCTCAACATGGGGCTCGATCTCATGACCCTGAGATTATGACCCGAGCCGAAATCAGGAGTCAGACGCTTAACCAGCTGAGCCACCGAGGCGCCCCACAGCATGGTTATTTCGAGTAGAACCAGGGAGGCCCGTACAATATTACAGTACATCGCCCTTTCTTAGCGATGGGTCAGAAGAAGCAGGAGCCAGGGGCACTGCGCCTCCTGCGGTATCTCAAAGGGCGAGTCTCTGAGCTCCCAAAGGGATACACCGGAGATTCCGGACTAGTGACAGTGCCCGTGGCCAGGGTGTTTGAAGGCTCTCTATGAGTTTTGCCAGCTGAGTCTAAATGGCGCCGTAGTGTGTCTGATTATCTCTGAGGTTTGATGTTGGTACGCACAGGAAAGTGTTCTTAGACTGATGGTCAAAGTACCTGACCGGTGTGTGTGTTCCCCGGGAATCATGAGGTTCAAAGTTTGGGGGTGGCAGGTAGGAATGACCCTTCCTGTGGGACCTTAGCCATAGAGCCAGTGGCCCACTGACAAGGACAATAGATTGTTGCACGTATGCAACTGAGTGAGTGTATTGCCACGAGAAAAAGTACTCAAGAGTCTCTGAATTCCGGAGGGATCGGGTAGGGAGAAAAAGTAATTGTTTTATATTTCACAAAGATTTTACTAAATTGCTATTTGTTATAGATAGCTTAAGAGAAAGTGTCCTTAAATCCAGTTCGATGGTGGACTTCTGGAGCCCTCAGAGACCTGTCCTCGGCAGCACTTGCCAGGGCCTGTTCCGGAATTTCTCTCCAGATGGAGCGATTTGCAAAAGCGTCACAGGGAAACAGTAGGGTCTCTAGATGACCAAAGGCTTAAATGCCCATCCTCACGTATCTGATGAGAACTCATTGTGATGGAGTTGACAAGAGGGTTTCCTTATTTCTGTGACATACCTTTTAAAATTATGACTGGTGTTAAATCAGGACAGGTCAGATTTCCAGAAATTTCACATGATTTCTGGAACATGGATAGCATATACAGACATAGGGTAAAGAAGGCTTAGTATGTTTCTTATTTGACAACGCTTCCCGTGTAATTTAACATATCAAATAAGCCGAATTAGTTTAAAATATCCTTTATATAAGGAGAGAGAACAAATCTTAAGATATTTCAGGGACCCTCCGTAGAACTCAAAATTATTTCAAGTTCAAAAAGACTTTACCCGGAATTCGAATTTTGGAAAGTTTGTCAAAAAGTTAAAAAGATTTTCAAATACTCAGTCAAATAGGATCATAGGCTGTTGTGAAACAATATTTGGTTATCCCTTTAACCAAAGTGACAAAGCCTTCACAGGCCAGCACAGACGGTTACGTAGTTCTTCGCAAAACGTAACCCTTCTTATCGAGAGGACGACGTTTCCTTTAGCGAGCAAAGGCCTGACAGACGTGGGAAATTATTTTGGCAAAGCTTAGAATCCTTGTTTTCTGGGCAAATCATTTGGAAAAATAAAGGAAACCCTTTCACGATCTCTTCCCAGGAGCAGACCAATGTCCTTTTAGCAGAAGGAAGAAAATTAGGTCCCAGTTTTATGCACATACACTACTGATGTGAAAGCTTGGTTTTCAAACCCTGAGAACAAATCCGTTCAGTTTCTTCCAGCTCATCACACATAAAATTCCTCCCACAAAATTCCTTCTTCACAGACCTTCTAAAACTTTCTATTTTAGTTTTTCCCTGTTCTCTTTCCCTTTCTGAAGTAACCAGCTTTACTTTAGGTCAAAATTACTTTCACTTCCCTCCACAAAGTGTATTTCCATTCCTAATGCCTTCTTTTACCAAAAATACACATCCCGCTTTCCTTGCATATGGAGATATTTCCTTTATTTCTAGCAATCTTAATTAGATGTTAATTAGAATGTTTAATCTTTAGAAACCCTAATTTCTAGTGAAAACTGGGAATAAGCAATTGAGACACTAAGATTCTGCAGATTGGGGCGCCTGGGTGGCTCAGTCGTTAAGCGTCTGCCTTCGGCTCAGGGCGTGATCCCGGCGTTATGGGATCGAGCCCCGCATCAGGCTCCTCCACTGGGAGCCTGCTTCTTCCTCTCCCACTCCGCCTGCTTGTGTTCCCTCTCTCGCTGGCTGTATCTCTCTGTCACATAAATAAAATCTTTAAAAAAAAAAAGATTCTGTAGATCGGTGAGTTTATGGACATATTCGCAGTATCCTGTCCTTTCCCTGTCGTTTCCAGCGTGGCTCACACTCGCTCACAGCCCCAGTCAATAGCTTCGGCTTCTCTGGAACACGGGACCCGAAAATGGATAAGCCTATGTTCAGTAAGTAACGCTTCAGTATTTTATTTTATTTGGAAATGATTTAGATATTCAGTGACCATCCACCGTTTAACTTAGCAAAACTTTAAGGCTTCCGGCTACCAAAAAGATTTGGGAAAATTACTTAAAAATTCACCGAAAACCTTTTATCCCACTTACATCTATTTAATTCACTTGTTCTTCTCAACACTTATGCCTAGATTACCTATGGAAATTTAATCACACCAAGTTATTTTTCTTGTTGACAAATGTTGTAATGTGCATTTATTTGACCAATAAGCCCAAGGAGAGTAAAAGTTGTATGTCTGCGTTATATTCAGTGTTGATTGTTCAAAAGACATGTTGGGACAGGGAAACTGAAGGGGCCCCCTGAAAAACTGCTTTTTTCCTCCTTTTGCCACTTCTATTCTTGCATGCCGGTCCTATACCTGCCTTCTTGCACAGGTAACGTATGTCTTCCTTGTAAATGTCAAGGAGTTAGTGATTTCTTCAGAGACGTCCAGCACAACAGATGACATCCAAAGAGTGACCAGGAGAGGTCCTCATGGATGTTTTCCAAGACCACCGGTTCTAGACACTTTGACGCCAAGACCCCTGGCTCAAGGGCATAAGATTTAAGGAGGACATCTGAGCACTTGTCCTTGCTCTGACCAGTTCTCAGATGCCTGAGAGGACATGTGCACCAGACCACCATCCTCAATAAAAACCAAGACCCCAAGCAAAGATGAGACTCATTCTCCTTTCATTTCAGAGTGTCCCGAATGCTCTGTCCGATCTACATCCTCTGTCTTCAACAAACTCTGCTGTCACTTCCTCGCAGTTCTCATTTGATTTCCATCCTGCACGAAACCGAAGACCTTCTTGGCTGGTCCTGTGAGGCCCCCCCTGTGGCCAGCCTACATCAAAAGTAAAGTTTTCAGAAAAAGGAAGTTCCATAGAGAGAAAGAACAGATCACCTGAAGGGAACAAGAACCACAGATACCAGATTTCTCAGCATATCATATAAGGAGACTACAAGGTGTTATTTTAATTTATTTTTTTATTCGGCCGAGAGAGCAAGAGAGAGCAAGTGAGAACAAGCAGGGGGAATGGCAGAGGGAGAGGGAGAAGCAGACGCCACGCTGAGCATCCCAGGACCCCGAGATCATGACCTGAGCTGAAGGCAGAGACTTAACCAACTGAGCCACCCAGGCACCCCATGTAAGGTGTCATGTTAAAGAATTGAAAGAAAGAAATCTGGAATTTAACACCGAGACAGGATAAGAAAGATATTTCCAGAAATCTGCAGAACACCTACATTGAAAACTTTTGTCATAGAAGTAAGAGGACCAAATGCCTTTGCAAAGTCTGTGTTAGGGATGAACAACCATCCACAGAAACATAAGCGCAAGGGACCAGAGTGAAGGAAAGTCGACCATATAAACCTCACATAGAATTCTGAGCAATGCCCCTGGGTAGGAGGGGAACAACTGGGACAGGAGAGTGAATGATGCCGGGACCTCGACACTCGCCCAGTGCAGGCAACGAGCAGTGGCAAACCGGCCCAGAGGGCACCCGTCACAGACTCGGTCACCATGTGCTGTGCGTCCACTGCTCACAGCAGCTCTGGGCACAAAGTAGGTGTTCAGTAAATACTTGCTGAATAAAGACATGAATAGAACTTCTTATAAAAGTTACAAAATAAAAAATGGTTCATCCCATGAAAATCAACAAAAAAGGGGAAAAAACCAAACAAGTAAATAGTAAATATGAAAAATATGACAGAAATAACTCCTGATAGAATTATCACGGTGAATATGAGCTAAAGGACAGAGATCCAGCAGGAGATGCAATTTAAGAAAAGATCCAGGGACAGCTGGGGGCTCAGTTGGTTAAGCGTCTGACTCTTGATTTTGGCTCATGTCATGGTCGGGATGTCCTGAGATCGAGCCCCGCGTCAGGCTTTGTGTGGAGCGGGGAGTCTACCTGAGATCCCCTGTCTCCCTCTTCCTCTGCCCCTCCTCCCACTTGCCCACGCGCTCTCTCTCTCCAATAAATAAATATCTTTTTTAAAAAAAGATCCAGAAATATGGAGAAATTACAATGTCTGAAATTTGATTTAGGTAATTTCAGCTGTATTCCAGGGTCATCAGGACCCTCTCTGGGGGAAATATCATCCCAGGGCTGAAATTAGCTGGGCTAGAGACCCAAAGAGACAGGAAAACGTGGCAGAGGGTTGGCCGGAAAAGGCTGACAGAAACTCTGGGCCCTGGATTCCCCAGGTGATAGACCGGCTCTGCTCCCCAAGCTCTTGGAGACAAACGCACATAAACTTAAGCGTGCTAGCAGGGCATGGAAAGCTGTAGAAAGTGACATTGCAGATCTGGAAAGGAGCAAACTAGAAGTTCCAGAACTGCGAAAAGCAGTAAAATCACAATGAAGAATAATAGAGATCAGACAAAGTAGAGACACTATTAGAATTAGGAAGAGAGTCTGGGGAGGTTTCTGGGTCAAAGTCCACGTACAAATGTTGCTTGTGTGTCTGTGGCACACATGGGCCGCGTGTCCTCCTCCGGTGGCTCGGTGGATCGTGGACTAGTCCCAGGTGTCCATCCCCCACCCCCAACAGGGGGCCGGGCCGAGGGGCTGGCCGTCACTGCAGCCGTTGCCGCAGACGGCCTCGCACACACGCTCTGGGGAGCAGCACACAGTGGGTGTGACATAGGCCAGTTCCAAGACCGTGGTCTCTGTGAGACTCCCAAGTAGATAATCAGTCCACCTCACGACCCCAGGGCAGCTCTTCCCGCCCAGAAGNAGAGGAAGAAGCAGGCTCGTAGCAGAGGAGCCTGATGTGGGGCCCGATCCCATAACGCCGGGATCACGCCCTGAGCTGAAGGCAGACGCTTAATGACTGAGCCACCCAGGCGCCCCCTCAAGAATTCTTTCTTGGCCTTTGGCTCCGGACCCCAGCGCCACTCCAAAAGCACTTCCCCTCTACCTGGCATGCGTGCAACAGGAACGCAAAGTCACAGGCAGGAGGGTGCCTGCTCACAGCCAGAGCAACACCCGTCGCAGCAGCCAGACACTGCCGGCCACACTGACCATCAGCAGGACCGGTGAGCTGTGGCAGACGGATATGAGAATAAAGGGACTGAAGCCGCACACGGGTGAGGCTCGTGACTGCGGCACCCTGTGAAGGGAGGTGTGCACCAGGGAACACAGACAGCAAGGTCTCATTTGCTTAAGTTCAAACACGCAAAATTAAACCACAGTGTTCAGGTTTAGCCTGAACTCACTTAGGTTCAGCGTAACCCACACTTGGGGGTTAAAACGTGGATGAAAAGCAAGGATGGGCTCCCCATAGAAGTCCAGAGAGTGGTGGCCTTCGTGGAAAGGGAAGGGTGGTTACTGGAAGGGGTTGGTGGATACCTCCTGGGGCATCAGCAACGCACGGTTTTCCCTTGGGTGGTAGTGTCGTAGGGTATCTGCATTCTAGCCACTCTTTGGGCACCCTTTCATGCACTTTGCTGAACATTTGCTAAATGTCACAATAAGGAAAGGTAAACAGTGTATGAGCCCAACAGCCCAGACTCTGAATATCTCAGGCAATGACCAGCAGAAATGCTGGGAAGGACTTGTGTTTCTGAAGCCCCCCAATTCTGCCCAGAAGAGATCTGGGGAATATGTGAGACCAAGGTTAAAATCTCCAAGGAGCGGGAGAGAAGCTGAGGGCCGGCAGAGGCTTGTGGACGACTGCCACAGGGCAGGTGTGTCAGTTGGGGTAGGCTGGACGAGGCTGTGCAACACAGATCCCGCAAATACCTCTATCCCTCCCTTGCTGCCCTCTAGCAGAGTCTACCCAGAGATAGTGTCAGATCCCACAGTTGGGGTGCTCAGTCCTGTAAGACAGTCCCCATCCCCGCTTCAGATGCTGTCACAAGCTTGGCTGTCCCCGGTGATTCTAAGGGACCACCACAAATTGGAGGCTCTGACCCCCTCCTCAGGTTCTTTTAAGTTACTAGAGCGACTTACAGAACTCAGGCAAACACTTCCTGTGGTTATCAGCGTGTTAAAGGATGTGACAAAGGACGTGTACCCACAGCCAGATGAAGAGACACGTCTGGAGAGGTCTCACACAAAGTGGCCTCTGTGCTCGTGGAGCTCGGTAGCACAGGGCAGTGTTCTGGTCCCCCAAGCATGGAAGATCTCTGAAGAGAAAAAGCACCAGGAAACTGTCCTCTTGGGTTTTTATGGAGGCTTCATTATATAATCATTGGCCATTGGCTGATCCAACCTCTGGGGATGGTTGGAGTTCCACCCCTCCAGTCCCACGGCTGGTTCTCCTGGACACCCGTGGGTGGGTCCAGGAGTCACCTTCACTGTAATGAGATCCTGGGTCACCTAGAGTTCTCAGGAGCTGTGGATGAAGACCAGATATGTCTGAGAAATATCTGCTTTTTATAAATCATGATACTGCGCTCCTTCCTCCACATACCACAGGGTGGGTGTTTCTCCGTGGTCTTCCTCACTGCTTGTACTAGTCTGGGTTCCCCAGAGAGAGTCAGTGGACACACACACGAAAAGAGAACCGAGTCCAAGGACGTGGCTCACCTGGTTGTGAAGGCTCGGGGCGTCCTCCAGCCTGAGTCTGAGTCCTAAGGCAGGAGAAGGCCAACATCCCAACTCAAAGACAGGGGAGCAGAGGAATTCCCCCTTTCTCCACCTTTGTGTTCGATTCAGGCCTCCAACAGATTGGACGAGGCCCCGCGACACGGGGGAGGCCACCCCGCTTCACTGAGTCCACCGACTGACACGTTAGTCACACCCAGAAACACCCTCACGACGCACCCAGGACAACGTTTGACATCCGGGCCCCGGGGCCCAGTCAAGTTGCACAGAGGCCTCACCTCACACTACTTTACGTGGGTCGCGCTTTCCAGCCGCAAAGAATAGTTTCCTTGTTGCCTGCCGCCTGGCTGCAGGCCAACGCCACACTTTCCGAGTCTTCAGCGATGGCAGTCCTTCCCTGTATCATTCAGGGAGAGCGAGACTGAGCTGTGGTGACAAACAGTTCCAAGAAAGCCTTGTTTCCTGCTCGCGTTACCACTCCATGTGGGTCCACACGGGCGGCGCGGTCCATGAGCTGCCCTCAGGGACCTAGGGCGGGATCCCCAACATGTGCTTCTGTGCGCACCCCAGGGGAAGCGGTGAATCACACGATCCCGGTTGCCTGGAAGAGACGCCCTTCACGTGCCACCCTGGTGAGCAGCGGCGGGTCCAGGTCACGGCTAGGTTCAGGCGGGTGCGCGCTAAGTCCACGCGCTGCAGAGAGAGCCGGCATCCTGGCCAACAGCACAGACGCCTGGCAGAGTCAAGTCCACGGAGTCCCAGGGAACCGACAGGTTTATGGAGGAGAGAGGGGTGCTCTAGGGGTGGTACTCCCGCCCCTCCAGGCTCCAGGGCTGGGTGGTGGGTGTGCAAGAGAACAGAGCCCCCCTGCAGCTCTTGAAGAACACTCTCCACCCTCCGCCCTGGGCTCCAGGGCTTCTCTCACGTCTGCCCCAGTTTTCTGTGCTCATCTGGGCCTCTAAGCTCTGGCTCCCCAGCTGTTCCTAAGGCATCCTGTCCAGCTGCAGCCCCAAAGGGACTTCTCGACATCCAGATGCCAACAGACACATGAACGAATGCTCCACATCAGTCAGCAACAGGAAATACAAACCACAATGAGACACCGTCGCCCACCTGTCAGAATGGCTAAAATTAACAAGTCAGGACACGACAGATGGTGGCGAGGATGCGGAGAAAAGGGAACCCTGGAGGGCCACTGGGTGGCTCAGTCGGTGAAGCATCTGCCTTCGGCTCAGGTCATGATTGCAGGGTCCTGGGATCAAGCCCCACGTCGGGCTCCTGCTCAGTGGAGAGCCTGCTTCTGCCTCTGCCCCCAGCTCATGCACAGGCGAGCTCTCTCTCTCTCTCTGTCTTAAGTAAATAAAATATTAAAAAAAAAAAAAAAAAAAGAAAGGGGATCCCTCCCTACACTCTTGGTGGGAATGCAAGCTGGTGCAGCCACTCTGGAAAACAGTATGAAGGGTCCTCAAAAAGTTGAAAATAGAGCTACCCTACGACCCAGCGATTGCACTACTGGGTATTGACCCCAAAGATACATATGTTGTGATCTGAAAGGGCCCCTGCACCCCAGTGTTCATAGCAGCAATGTCCACAATAGCCAAACTATGGAAAGAGCCCAGATGTCCATCGAGAGATGAATGGACAGAGAAGATGTGGTATATATACAATGGAATATTATGCAGCCATCAAAAATTGAAATCTTACCGTTTGCAACGATGTGGATGGAACTAGAGGGTATTATGCTCAGTGAAATACGTCAGTGAGAAAAAGACAATGATCATATGATCTTACTCCTCTGTGGAATTTAAGAAATGAAACAGAGTATTATAGGGGAGGGGAGGGAAAAATAAAACAAGGTGAAATCAGAGAGGGAGACAAACATAAGAGACACTAAGTCATAGGAAACAAACTGAGGGTTGCTGGAGGGGAGAGGGTGGGGGCACGGGAAACTGGGTGATGGGCATTGAGGAGGGCACATGGTGGAATGAGCACTGGGTGTCACCTAAGACTGATGAATCACAGGCCTGTACCTTTGAAACCAGTAATACATCATATGTCGATTAATTGAATTTAAATGAAAAAATGTTTTTAAAAAAAGGCACTTCCTGTGAAGCCACAGTCAGCACCCCTGCAGCAGCAGCTGGGGAAGGAAGGGGTGATGGCCAGGAAAAATACCTTACTCTGAACTCGCCCCGGGCCTCCAGGGAGAGAGGGACCTACTTAAGGGGGTTGTTTCAGATCGCTCTTGTGGGAGATGAACGCTCTCTGCTCCTTATTTCTTTGTAAAGGGAAACTCTATTTCCTATTTTTTGGCCAGTTAATGACCTTTTTTCCTCAAACTGCTAACTCATCAAGTTCCAGAATGTGGGCTTCACAAGAGGAAGAGACATCTCATGTCCCGGACAGTTGAAACATCTGGTCTGATAGAGTGTTGATTTGAGTCGGTTCACAGAAACATCAGTCGTATTTCCTGTGAGGTTAGAAAGTTAGGTAAGTTTTCACAACTGTTACCGAGTGTTTTGTTCCCCTCTGATTATCTGTCCTTGGAAATTCATTAGAAAAGGTCTTGCAAAACTCCTAAGACTTTAAATAGACAGAGCATATCTTTTTTTTTTTTTTAAGATTTTATTTATCTATTTGACAGAGAGAGAGACAGCCAGCGAGAGAGGGAACACAAGCAGGGGGAGTGGGAGAGGAAGAAGCAGGCTCCCAGCGGAGGAGCCTGATGTGGGGCTCGATCCCAGGACTCCGGGATCACGCCCTGAGCTGAAGGCAGACGCTTAATGACTGAGCCACCCAGGCTGCTCCGTATCTTAGCTACTGTGACTGGCTCTGGCCTGCATGACATCAGGGCTGGTGAGGGTGCTCGGATGCCCCCTCCCAGCCTACCTGCACCCCTCATTCCCCAGAGCTGACCTGTGCTTGTTCTGTTAAAGGTCTCCAGCCCCCTGACCCCTACCCAAGGGCAGAAAGTGTTGTTTTAGCCTACGTCTTGGCATCTCAAATGGTGCCTGGTGAGTGAGCCTGCCACATAGCCCTGTCCTGACCAGCTGCTCTGTCAGGGGCTTTCTAGGGCCCTGTTTTTTAGCTAGTTAGTAGTAAAAGATAAGTGATATTCTGGGAGTGTCCTGGAGAGAGGGAGGTTGCTTTGCTGGAGGAGGTGACATCCCACAGAGGGAGGCAGAGGAGGGCTGAGCATGTGAGTGTAGGTGCGCCCCAGGTCTGGGCATCTGTGGCGCCAGGGGCTGGCAGCGTTCTGGTGGGGTGGCTGCTGCGGAGGCCTTTCCTCCCACTGCGAGTGCAGTCACTAATGCAAGGGCTTGCCTGGAGAGGGTACTGATTCATAGTAAGCTTGGCTCCTGCTTTCACAAAGTGATGGGAATTTATGGAGATGTGTTTTCATATACAACTCACAGCGTCCTGTGTGATGAATCATTTCTTATATTTTTATTTATTTATTTATTTTATCTTTATTATTTTTTTTAAAGATTTTATTTATTTATTCGACAGAGATAGAGACAGCCACCGAGAGAGGGAACACAAGCAGGGGGAGTGGGAGAGGGAGAAGCAGGCTCACAGCGGAGGAGCCTGATGTAGGGCTCGATCCCACAACGTCGGGATCACGCCCTGAGCCTAAGGCAGACGCTTAACCGCTGTGCCACCCAGGCGCCCCGACAGAGCATATCTTGATGTAAGCAACCTTCCAAGGCGATCCGACCAAGAGCTGCTGGGGGACAGATGGGGCAGCTGTGTGACCCCTGCTGCCTGGACAGACACCCAGCAGGGCCAGAGGCAGACACAGAGGGAGACCCTGCCCCATTCGTGAATGGGCCGAGATGGATAGGGATGGGTAAGAGTGGGTCTCGCCAAGACACCCTCCTCTTGATACCTGGCTCGATGCCACCTTGCCAGGTTCCCGACGCTGTGCATGGATGGGACCACAGCCGCTGCGGCCTACAGGTCACCCAAGCCGCGACTTTAGTAGAGTGTAGGCCACAAATCCTATTTTATTTATTTCATTTATTTCATTTTATTTTGTAGTTTTTACTTAAATTCCAATTAGTTAGCATACGGCGTAGTATTAGTTTCAGGGTGTATAGTGCAGTGATTCAAGGGTCCGTACATCACCCGGGGCTTATCACGGCCCCTGCCCTCCCTGACTCCCTTCACCTGTCTCCCCCTCCCCTGCCCAGCTCCTCTCTGGTGACCATGAGTGTGCTCTCTAGAGTTAAGGAAGAGTCTGTTTCTTGGTTTGTCTTTCTCTCCCCCCTCCCTTTGCTTATTTGTTTTCTTTCTTAAATTCCACATCTGAGTGAAATCATAGGTTATTTATCTTTGACTGACTTATTTTGCTTAGAATAGTACTTTCTAGCTCCATTCATGTAGTTGCAGATGGCGAGATTACATTCTTTTTGATGGCTGAGTAACATTACACACACTCACACACTCACACACCACATCTTCTTTATCCGTTCATCAGTGGATACAGACTTGGACTGTTTCCATAGTTTGGCTATTGTGGACATTGCTGCTATGAACACTGGGGTGCAGGGACCCCTTCGGATCACTACATATGTATCTTTGGGGTAAACACCCAGGAGTGCAATCCCTGGGTCGTAGGGTAGCTCTATTTTCAACTTTCTGAGGACCCTCCATACCGTTCCACGGTGGCTACCCCAGCTTGCGTTCCCACCACAGTGTAAGAGGAAGGTTCCCCTTTCTCCGCATCCTCGCCAACACCTGTCGTTTCCTGAGTTGTTCGTTTTAGCCATTCTGACCGGCGTGAGGTGGTGTCTCCTTGTGGTTTTGATTTGCATTTCCCTGATGCTTGGTGACGTTGACCATCTTTTCCTGTGTCTGTGGCCCATCTGGATGTCTTACTGGAAAAGTGTCGGCTCAGGTCTTCTGCCTGTTTCTTAACTGGATTATTTGTTTTTTCAGTGTGAGTTTGGTAAGTTCTTTATAGATTTTTAGATACTAATCCTTTATCAGGTATGTCATTTGCGAGTATCTTCTCCCATTCCGTAGGCTGCCTTTTAGTTTTGTTGACTGTTTCCTTCACTGTCCAGAAGCTTCTTGTCTTGAAGTCCCAATAGTCCTTTTTTGGTTTGCCTTGTCCTTGCCTCCGGTGACATGTCTAGTGAGAAGCTGCTAGCGACAAGGTCAGAGGGTGCTGCCTGTGTTCTCCTCTAGGATTTTGATGGTTTCCTGTTTCACATTTAGATCTTTCACCCATTTTGAATTTATTTAAAAGAACAACATTTCTAANTCCACAAAACCAATTTTAAATATTCCAGTAACCACATTTTAAAAAAGCAAAAGGAAATGAGTAAGATCTATTTTAATGATCTATCTTATTTGACCCAATAAATCCAAAATATCTCAACATATAATCAGTTAAAAATATTATCAATGAAACACATTATATCTTATAAAAAATTTTTTTCTCACCAAGCCTTCAAAATGATGGGTGTTACTTAATGCACTTTTCCATTGGGACTCACTCAAGGCCACAGTCAGGCCACAGACACAGCCAGCCTGGAAGCCCTCAAAGGAGTGGGGGCCAACCAGGAGGACCACTGGAGGGGCAGTGAGAACAGGGCTGGCAGGTGTGGCCACATGTAAGTACTAGGAGGAGGCGCTGGGGGCCTTGGAAGCTCCAGGGGAGATGGGGAGGACCCTGACCTGGAGCCACAAGACCAGAGCAGGAGGGACTGGAGGGAACTGGACACGGAACAAGGGTCGGAGAAGGAGCTGGGCCTCCGTCGGCATTCTTTCTGGTGTGTGAAGGGTGGGCACAGCCATGGCTGCAGCGCCAGCCCGGGGCCTGCTCTACCCTAGGTGAGACGTTTCTCTTGCTCTGATGACACCATCTTTCTGTGGGGGCAGACTGTGGCGGAAAAGGAAAGAGTGTAAGTTCAGAAGGACTGGGGTGAGGCAAGCCCCTGCCGAGAGCCAGCTCTGTGCACATTTTCTTTCCACTCCTCCCACCAAGATCCTCGGCTGTAGGTGACCTGATGGGGGCAGGAGGGGGGAGGAAATGTGGGGTGCACAGACATGCTGGCCTTGGGCTCCCAGCTGCTGCCACATGGCCTGGAGCCTCCTGTCTCCCCCACGGCTGGCTCCTCAGGTCACGGGGACACCTGAGATGCCGGAGGCCCCTTCCGGACAGGCAACACAGGCTGCTGGGTCCTGCCCAATGGGCACAAAACGCTCAGAGCCTGACATTCAGGGGTTGACCCTCCTCTCGGAGCCGGTCAGATCACCCCGCTACAAAACACCGGGGTGAGAGACTTCAGAGAAAGCGGAAGGAAGCTGACATGAGGAAAGGGGATGCTGATCTGGGGCTGACCTCCCCTTGGGCCACCTCCTGGATCAGGACCTCACCCTACAAATTGTCAAAACTCTGGCAACCTAATTGCACTTCCGGGCCCTTCTTCCCTGGTGAGCACAGCGACGCCCCCTAAACGTAAAAGTGTTCCAGCAAGAGCATAAGATTCCTGCAATGGAGGCCCCCCAAGACTCGTTTCCTGTGACGACCACCGTGGTCACCATCCACACTGAGACGGCCGTGCCCGACCACATCGTCTGGTCCCTGTTCAACACCATCTTCATGAACTGGTGCTGCCTGGGCTTCATGGCCTTCGCCTACTCCGTGAAGGTGGGTGCGTGTGGGTGACCATTCCCAGGGAGAGCACAGGGTGAGGCTGCATGGGAAGGCATGGGATGGCAGGGTCAGCCTACGTCCTCACCATCCCCAAGAAGATCTCCCTCCCAGCCTAATTAGGGAAATTACATCCTCCACACACTTTGGATTCAGACCTCAAGTCTGGTCCAAAAGAACCAAAAGGTACTCAAAGGCTACTCACCCCTGATGGGGTGGGAGGCCAGTGAAGGGGACAAAGCAGAGGGAGGACAAGCCCTGGGGTCTCCAGGAGAGGCTGAGAGTCTGAGGAAGGACATGGAGGCCCCAGGACAGAGGAGCCCCCGGGGCACCGTCCTGCTCAGGCTCCAGGGAATGAGGAGGGTGGGTCCCCAATCTGGGTGAAGGGCAGGTGGAGCCTTCTCTGGGCAGGGACCAGCCAGGGCTGGGTGGGGGGGCCCTGAGTCCCTGGCTCTCACCAGGACCTGGTCCTGATCCCACGCTCTATCTCTTCTCCCCAGTCTAGGGACCGGAAGATGGTGGGTGACATGACTGGGGCCCGGACTTATGCCTCCACCGCCAAGTGCCTGAACATCTGGGCCCTGGTCCTGGGCCTCCTTCTGACCATCACGTTCATCATTTTTTTTGTTGCTGGGTCACTGATGATTTCCCAAACAATATCAGAGATCATTAAACAGTATGGAGGACACTAGTAGCTGCCCGTGGCCGGAGGCGGTTACCTCTGTCACAGTACTTTATGGACGTGTCAATCTACCATTGAAGTCAATAAAGCTCTTGTGTGTGAGGGTGCTGTGTTTCACCTGCGGAGGGGCCCTGTTGAGATTCCCCAGCCTGCCCCTGAGCCCATGTCCCCCATTGGCCACCTGTACCCTGCTCTGTGTTACGTGCATGGGGGGTGGGCTTGCCTGTATCTGGCCTCCAGCTGCGGACACACGTGGACGAGGGTTTTAGGCAGAGGTCCCTCCTTCCCAGAGGTCTGTTGTCCTGTGGACGCACACTGACCCAGAAGGCTGTCCCGATGGACCCAGCTGATGTGCACACATGGGAGAGAAGCTGGCCCTGGTGCCGGTGTGGGGTGAGGTTAGTGAGGGGTGGGGATGGCCAACAGCAGGCCCCCCACTGCCTGGGGCCTGGGTTAGGGTTAGCTCTGGGGCGCCCCGAGTACAGCCACCTCGTACTCCTCCTTGAGCATCTCGTAGGTCGGGGGGACACCGGGGTGGGCACCAGGGAAGAAGGGCTGGGAGCTGTGGCTCATGGTGGGAGACGGAGCACCTGTGGTGTGGACGTGGATGCCCGACCGACCCACCGTGCTCCGGGCCCTCCCTTCCCCAGTAGTTTCCACTTCTCCAAAGTTTCTATTTCCTGCTTTTTCCAAAGTGAGAACTGGCTAGGTCCCCAGAAGGTGGACCAATGACTGAATGTCAGGTTACACCAGGGTCAGGTGGGAGGAGCCAGAGTGGTTAGGGGAGCTTCCTGTCCCTTACAGTCAAATGAGGCCTTGATAGCTACCCAGCTTTCCTGTTTAGGGGTGTGGGTGGGCCCTAGGGTATTTCCTGTAGGCTGGCACTCTCTCCCCACTGTTCTACCTGTTCTCCTCCATCTCGGCTGATCAATAACCAGTGTTGTGGTTGACCCGTCTTGGTGGTTCTTACAATTACAAGAAGCCCTTCAGCTACAGCTACCAGCAACTGTGAAAAACTTCTAAATATGAGACCTGGGAACTACGCACACAGCTATCGCCACAAACAAGTTCTGAGGTGAAGGTTGGAGGAAGTGGGGTAGAGGGGAGGGAGACAGGAAGAGAGAGAGAGAGAGAGAGGAAGCTTGACCAAAGGAGCACCTGACTGCAGGGAGCTGAAAACAGAACAGCAGGAAATCTGGGTCCAAATAGTTATCAAAACCAACCAAAATCTTTCCCAGGTGGCCAAGCACGTTATCTTGTCATTAGGTGGGGAATGTGTTCATTTGAGATAGCTGTCTCTGAAATGGGTACTTCTGATTAAGTTAGGCACTTAATGCAAGTGCATTACCAGGAAAGGACTGAGGAGGGGAGGGAGGAAAGGAGGGAGGGAGGGAGAAGGAAGGAAGCATGAAGAGCTACTGACTTCAAGGGGAGCCTCAGGGACTGACCTGGCCCCACTGCTGGAACCCAGGCAAGCCTGGATGCCCACAGGCAAGGTGCACCTGGATAA
>NC_048233.1:91197062-91228964 GCF_002007445.2 Ailuropoda melanoleuca
CGGAGTAGGCGAAGGCCACGAAGCCCAGGCAGCACCAGTTCATGAAGATGGTGTTGAACAGGGACCAGATGATGTGGTCGGGCATGGCCGTCTCAGTCTGGATGGTGACCACGGTGGTCGTCACGGGAGCGGAGCTCTGGGGGGGCCCCAGGATGTCCACCTTGTTCTCCTTGACCATCTCCATCTTTGGAAGGAGCAGGTGTGTTCTGGAGGAAGACGGGTTGGGAAGTGGCTTCCTGATACAGAGGCTGAGCAGGTGTGGTCTGGAGGCCAGGACAGTGCTCAGGGGCCCTCCCCCTCTAGGGTAGGTTGGCTTCTCAGAAGTTTCTGTTTCCTGGTGTTTTGTGGTTGGGTGAATTGTCTGGCACTAGGTGGGTCATCCACTGAGTGTCAGGTTCCGCCAGAGCAGGGTGGGACGAAGGGCTGTGTTTGCCTAATCTTTACTTTCTTTTACTATAATTTATGTAACTCGTATTTCATAGAACTTTGTTTTTTAATCCGTGCATGCATAACAACACCTGCTGTTTGAGCCATTTTGCCACCGTAAAATCACTTAGTGGTTTTTTGTACATCCTTGATGTGCAACAACCGTAACTAACATTTATTGCAGATCATTTTTATAACACAAAAAATGATAGTTCACTCATTTTCAATTTCCTGGCCCCCCAGGCCTGGCATTCACTTTATCTGTTGGCATCTCTCTGGATTCCCATCATCCGGAGTTTCATGTGGATGAATTTTGGACTACGCGGCCCTCTGTGAGGGGTTTCTTTCACTTCGAATAATGTCTCGAAGCTTAATTTTGTCTTAGCGTCTATTCATACTTCTTTCCTTTTTCTGGCTAAATAATACTCTGTCATATGGATATAGGACGTTTTCACCCAGTGCTAACTTGCTGGACATTTAAACTGTTTCCACTACCTGGCCACTATTAGTAATGTTATGTATGTCACCCGTTCAGTACCTGGTAGTGGATTCTGTGTTTCATTATCTGAAGAACTGCCCTGGTGTTTTCCCTACGGCCTGCATGGGTCACAGCTACAGGCACCGGGGTTCTGACGTGGGCTCAGCTCCAGTGTCCTGGTTCCACCTGTGCCTGCCGGGAAGGGGGTGCGTTCTGTCACCCTGTAGTTAGGTCTCAGTCTTTCAGGAGACCACCCCCACCTGCGACCCTTCTCTCCCCTCTCAGGGTGGACAGGAAGGCCCATGGGGCTGGACTGGGTATCTCCCTTCCGCACACTGGCAAGGCTCTTCCTGAGGCCATGTCTTTGCTAAGGAGGACAAAATGCTCTGGGCATATTTCAAACCCTGCCAGAAGCATAGGGGGTGTTCTCTGTTCTTTATTCTGAGAACGCGGTGGGGCCCCCTTGAGCGCAGGGGTTTTATCCCTGGACTTGGTCCTGCCGAAGGCTCCCCCAGGGAGTCAGTACCGCAGGGGTTCCTGGTAAGCGAGCCCCTCTTCTCTCCCATTCCTCCAGTCTGGGGGCTGCTGTTCTCACGGTGCCTGCGTTCTCTGATAGAGCCAAGACGAGGATTATATATTTTTAATGTGCATAAATATATTAACAAAATATTTCTCACTAGATACGTATTTTACCAATCTCTCCCCTCAGGGTGACCTTGAAGCTGTGCATGAGCAGGAAGTGAAAACCAGGGCAGGCACGCAAATTACTGGAGACTTGAAGGTGTGTCTCCCCGCCCCCAAAGCCCGCTGGCAAAGACTGGGTGATTTATTGGTTCCAGGCATTTTAATCTCTGTGCACACATGAACTCACCATAAAAGTAACTGAATGGAAACTCAGTGTCTACGCCCAGCACACATGCCTCACAGAACCTAGTGCAGGAACATCATGAAACAAACAGCAACAGCAAGAGCGGGCAACAAAGCCTCGTGGGCAAAGGGCCTGATTGCCAGTGCCGCCAGGTCATGTAATTGAAAATGTCCAGTTACCAAACTAACATTTTCAGACAAAGAATCACGAATACACGGCCCACACTCGGAGGGACGCATTCAGCAGCAGCGGTCTTTGAGGGGCCAGACACACTAGATGAAGATTTAAAATCTGATCAAGAAACCCCAAAGAATCACGTCTAACAAGTTAAAAGGAAATATGAGAATAGTGTTTTACTAAATGGAGACTATGAAGAAAGAGAAAAAACATTTTTGAAAGAACTAAATAGGGATTCTGAAGTTGGAAAGTGCACTAATGAAATGAGAAATTAGCCGTGGGGTTGAGAACATATCTGACCCATCAGAAGAAAGAGTCAGTGAGCAAGCATGAAGGTCAGTAATTGGGATTATCCTGCCTGAAGAAGACAGAGGAATCGGTCCTCAGGGGCTTGTGGGATGCCATCAACGGCACAACATGGGTGAGAGGGGCCCCAAGGCAGAGACGAGAGAAAGCACAGAACGAATATTTGAAGAAAGAATGGCCAAAAGTTTACCAAATTTGATGAAAAAAAATCCCCACTAATGCCCACGTCCAAGGAGCTCCACAAGGTCCAAGAACGGCCCCAAAGAGACGTGCAAGTGGACACATCATAGTCAAGCTGTCAAAAGTCAAAGAAAAGCACTCATCGCGGTGAAAAGTGGCACCTCATTGCGACGCTTACTTGTGTTACCACCTACTGGGGAGGGTCAACACCTCCTCGTGTGCTTTCTGACACTTGCACATTTTCCCTGGAGAAGCGTCTGTTCCAGCCCTTGACCCCTCTGAACCGGGTCATTTGTCTTTTTCCTGTAGTTGTACCCTCTGTGTCCCCTTGAGCCAGTTTGTAGATTGTGTGTCTGTCAGACTTTGTCTGTTTCATCTGGATTATCTGACTTGGTGTACAACTGTCCACAGTATTCCCATAATTCTGTTATTTCTGGAAATTCATTGTAACGTCCCCACTTCCATGTCTGATTTTAGAAATCAGAGTCTTTTTTCTTCTTAGTCCATCTAGCTGAAGGTTTGTCAATTTTGTTGGTCTTTTCAAAGAATCCACTTTTGGTTTCATCTGTTTTCTTTATGATTGCTCTAAACTTAATCATTTCCTTCTTTCTGCTTCCATTTTCGTTTGCTCCTTGTTTTTTCTTGTTTCTTGAGGTGAGAGGCCATGTATTGATTTGACATCTTTCTCCTCTTTTTGTAGGAGTCTCTGCCTGGAGGAGTTCC
This sequence comes from Ailuropoda melanoleuca, assembly GCF_002007445.2. Lineage (NCBI taxonomy): Eukaryota > Metazoa > Chordata > Mammalia > Carnivora > Ursidae > Ailuropoda > Ailuropoda melanoleuca. The sequence goes on from NC_048233.1 coordinate 91,200,221, forward strand.
CTCCAAGAGCTGTTTACCCTGACTTCCAAAATGTTCATACATTTGGGTTTTGTTTTCACTCATCTCAAAGTGCTTTTTGTCTATCTTGTGACTTACTCTTTCGTTTTCTGGTTATGCAGGGAATTTCCCTGTTTTCCTTCTGTCACGAAATTCTAATTGTATTTCATTGTGGTCAGATAATATACTTTGTACGATTTCAACCTGTTTGCATTTATTGAGAATTGTTTTATGGCCTAACATATGTCCCACCTGGAGAATATGTCATGTGCCTGTAAGAAGAATGTGTGTTCTTATGTTAAGTTGAGTTGGTTTGTACTTGTTGTGAGACCACCCCACAGGACGAGAATGTTCCCCGAACCACCCAAAACTTTTGATTCAAATGTTGAATGTGATGAGGCCAGCAGTCAAGAGGCTGAGACAGGTGTATTTCTCACACAGTGATGCATTATGGGGAGAGCAAGGTGATCCCCAGCAGGTCCATAAACAGCTTGAGAGAACACAGCAAGGAGGCTGCTGAGATTTTTATGGTGGCTTAAGGCCCAGGGAGGGGGCATGATTTGCCATGCATGGTTTGAACTCCCCTCCAGGGCCAAAGGAGAAAGCACTCAGGCTTTCCCATCAGCTCGAGGTGGGGCAGAAAGGGAGGAGAAGGGTGAGGCTTAAAGCTATTAACAAACATCAAAAATGAAATGAGACTCTTTTTTTAAAAAAAGATTTTATTTATTTATTTGGCAGAGAGAGAGAGACAGCCAGTGAGAGAGGGAACACAAGCAGGGGGAGTGGGAGAGGAAGAAGCAGGCTTCCTAGCGGAGGAGCCTGATGTGGGGCTCGATCCCAGAACTCCGGGATCACGCCCTGAGCTGAAGGCAAGACGCTTAACGACTGAGCCAGCCAGGCGCCCCTCCTTTTAGTATTTTCGTAGGCCAGTTCTGCTAGTCTAGAACGATTCTGGTTTTGTTTATCTGGGACTGTCTGAATTCTCCTTCACGTGTGTGGCTACTCCAGCTGGATATAGAATTCTTTTTTTTTTTTTTTAAGATTTTATTTATTTATTCGACAGAGATAGAGACAGCCAGCGAGAGAGGGAACACAAGCAGGGGGAGTGGGAGAGGAAGAAACAGGCTCATAGCAGAGGAGCCTGATGTGGGGCTCGATCCTGTAACGCCGGGATCACGCCCTGAGCCGAAGGCAGACGCTTAACCGCTGTGCCACCCAGGCGCCCCTGGATATAGAATTCTTGATTGTGACATGTCAGGGCACTTCCTGCTGGTCTCCATTGTTCTGAGGGACATCACTTCTGATCTTACTGGGGATTCCTTGTACACAATGAGTTGCTCCTCTCTTGGGGCTTTCAAAATCAGCTTTTTGATTTTACTTTCAGCAGTTTGGTTATATCGTGGCCAGGCTGGATCACTTTGCATTAATCTTCTGTGGAGTTGTTGCATTATGGGATATGTTTTTCACCACATCTGGCCAGTTTTCAGTCCTTATTTCTTCACATATAATTTCTGCCCCTCTTTGATCACTCCTCTTCTTTGGGGCTGCCTATCATGCATGTGCTAATATGTTTTATGGAACCCTACAGGCCTTTGGGGCTAACTTTATTTTTCTTCTTTTTTTGTTCTGTTTCTCAGGCTGGATAACCTCCGCTGACTTCACAGTCACTGACTCTCTTCTGGTGCCTCAAATATGCTGCTGACCTCTTCTGTGAAATTTCATTTTGGGAGGTAATTGTCCACTCTGTAATTTCTATTTGGTTCTGTTTTGATGACTTACATCTCTTTATTGATATTTTCTATTTGGTGAGAGTTCCTTCTCATACTTTGCTTTGTTTAATGTTTTCTTTTAGGTCTTTGAACAGATTTCAGATAGCTGATTTAAAGTCTTTTTCTAGGGGCGCCTGGGTGGCTCAGTCGTTAAGCGTCTGCCTTCAGCTCAGGGCGTGATCCCGGCGTTCTGGGATCGAGCCCCACATCAGGCTCCTCCGCTGAGAGCCTGCGTCTTCCTCTCCTACTCCCCCTGCTTGTGTTCCCTCTCTCGCTGGCTCTCTCTGTCAAATAAATAAATAAAATCTTAAAAAAATATATATATAAAGTCTTTTTCTAGCAATTACAATATCTGGGGTTCCTTGGAGACAGTTTCTCTTGACTCCTTTTTTTTCAGTTTATGAGTCATAGTTTCTTATTTGTTTGCATTTATCATGATGCTTTGTTGAAAATTGGATTTTTGGGGCTCCTGGGTGGCTCAGTAGGTTAAATGTCTGCCTTCATGATCTCAGGGTCCTGGGATCGAGCCCTGCATCGGGCTCCTTGCTCAGTGGGGAGTCTGCTTCTCCCTCTCCCTCTGTGATCTCTCTCACTCTCTCTCAAATAAGATCTTTTTTTAAAAAAGAAAAGAAAATTGGACTTTTATTATTTTTAAAAATGTTCACAAAAATTGGACTTTTAAAATAATATAATGTAGCAACTTGGGAAACTAAATTCACCCCTTCTCCAGGGGGGACTGTTTTCCCCTTTTTGTTGTTAACGCTGCTGTTGGTACTATTCTCTGAAGTAATTCTGTTAAGTCTATTTGCTTTGTCCTTTGTGGCCACAGACTTCCCTGATGAAATCTGTGGTGAGCTAGTGTTTGAACAGAGATTTCTCAAACTTCTGAGACCAGTAAGTCCCCTGTCTTTACCCAGGGGCTCTGGGGAAGTGTTGGGGCCTGCCAGCAGTGACCATCAGGTAGATGAGAAGTCTGCCTGCACCTTTGCTTCTTGCTTGCACACAGGTGAGAGCACAGGACCCTGCCATGCCTTTCCTGAGCATGAACACCACCTACACATGTGCCTAGCTTCTAGAATCCCAGGAATATGTCGGGGATTTTGGTTTTTTGGGTTTTTTGTTTGTTTGTTTTAATTTTTAAATTGAGATGAAATGCACATAACATACAATAACCATTCAAAAGTGTACAGTTTAGTGGCATTAAACGCACTATTGTGTTTGTATGTTTATACATCTTGTGTATGTATAAATGCGTATTCACGGTGTTGTGCAACCACCACCTCTCTCTAGTTGCAAAACTTTGTCATCAACTCCAGAAAAACATCTTGTACCCATTAAGTAACCAGTCTCCACTCCCCTTTTCTCCCATCTTCTGATAACCACTAACCTGCTAGAAAGGCCTCCATGGAGTTGCTTATTCTGGGTGCATCACATGAAAGAAATCACACAATATATGACCTTCCTTTACTGAGCGTGATGTTTTTGAAGGTCAGCCAAGTTGTAGCATGTGTCAGGACTTTGTTCTTTTTTTATGTTGAATAATATTCCATTGGGTAAATGTATCATGATGTGTTTATCCCTTCCTCTGTTGCTGGCATTGGGTTGTCTCCACCTTTGGGTCCTCTCTTTGGGCAGGAATCACGCTGCCATTACCACCGTGTCTAAGCTTCCGGGTGGACATGTTTTCACTCTTCTTGGGTAAACACGTAGGGTTGGAACTGCTGGGTCCCATGGCGACTCTACGTTTGGGTAAATGGCACCTGCGCCACTTTATACTCCCACCAGCAAGGTGTGAGAGTTCTCAGTTTTCCACACCCTCATCAACACCTGCTATGTTCTGTCTTATTAGTAAAAGCCATCCTAAGGGGTATGAAGTGGTGTCTCATTGTGGTTTTGATTTGCATTTCCTTAGTGATCAATGATGCTGAGTATCTTTTCATGTGCTTGCTGGCCGCTTGTGCATCTTCTCGGGAGAAATGTTGATTCATGTACTTTGCCCATTTTAAAATGGTTGGAAATTTTCAAAGTCTCCTATGGACATCTCATCCCCCAGCTTTTCCTCTTAAGCTTTCTGGTTAGCTTATTGTTTGCCCCAAATACTCTCTATTGCCTCAAGCAGCTATGATGTTAAACAATTTACCTTCATTTATTTCTTCTCTGATGCACTTTTTTTATGGAGATTAAAGTTTCTAACCTATATAGTTGTATTTCTTTTTTAAAAGATTTTATTTATTTATTTGTCAGAGAGAGAGAGAGGGCACAAGCAGAAGGAGCGGCAGGCCCAGGGAGAAACAGGCTCCCTGCTGAGCAAGGAGCCAGCTGCAGGGCTCCATTCCATGACCTGAGCCAAAGGCACATGCTTAACCAACTGAGCCACCCAGGCATCCCTATATAGTTTTATTTCTGCCTGAAAATTTTCTTCTAACGTTTCTTACAGGGTAGGTCTGCTGACAAACAAATTCCTTGTTTTTGTTTGAGAAAATGCATTTCATCTCACTTTCAAGGGATAATTTCACTTTATGTGGAATTCCAGGTAAATGGGTTTTTTCTTCTTTCAACATTGTAAATATTTCACCCCACTTCTTTCTAGCATGGTTTCAGAGCTGATGTTTGGTGCAATTCTTTGATTTTCTATAGATAAGGTGTATAGGTTTAGGTATTGGTTTTTAAATCTGGCTGTTTTCCGTATCTTTGCACTTTGAATATGATATGTCTGGCAGTGGGTTTTTTCCCATCATGAAATATCCCATTGGTGGTGCTTTTCCCCTTAAAGTTTACATTGTCCAGTATTACTATAAGTGTCCAGCAAACTTTTGGTTAACGTTCCCTGGCGTATCATTTCCATCTTATAAAATTCCATCTTTTCTATCCTTATCTCAAAATATATGTCTCACAAGAAGAATAAAGGTTTTTATTTTTAATCAATTCTAGCATTCAATGAATTCAATTCATGTAAGTTTGACATGTTATTATTTGACTTTCTTTGACTTACTGTGCTTCTCTTTAGCCCTCTTTCTTACTTTGTTTGAATAGACAATTCATCATTCCACTTTCATTTTATTATGATTTGTGTGCCCACTTTTCCTGTACTTCAAATGCTTAACCTACAGATTACACCATGTAGTTCAAATTTATTAATTCCCAATATATGTTAGTTATGTAAGTATTTCCTGGCAATGAAAGCACCTTAAAAACTTTAAACCTTCTTACCTGCCCAACTGCACCTTATCTTTTTTCTTTGCATTTTATTTCTACATGTGCACCTGCTATTCATACTCAGTCTACATGAATTCAAATTTTCTTAATTCATTTTCTGCTGACATATATTGGGAAAGTGTGTCCTTGGGCCCCTGGGGGACCCCGAACACTGACTGGCATCCCGTAAGATGTGCTGTCTGCTTCTTGGATGATGCTCTCTGTTAATGTCATTTGCCTCCTACCAGTGGAACCTCCACTTGGATGGGGTCAAGACCACCTACTCAAGACCACTCTGTCCTCCATGTTGACCGAAACTTATACTCTGGAAGTATGGTGGAGAATCAGTCAAAAATAACATGATGAGGGCTAGCAAGAAGGGTTTCTCTTTTCTTCTTTTTAAGATTTTATTTTTTATTTATTTGAGAGAGAGAAAGAGACAGTGAGAGGGAGAATGAGAGGAGAGAAGGTCAGAGGGAGAAGCAGACTGCCTGCTGAGCCGGGAGCCTGATTCAGGACTCAATCCTGGGACTCCAGGATCATGACCTGAGCAGAAGGCAGTCACTTAACCAACTGAGCCACCCCGGCAGCCCAAAAGGAGGGTTTCCTAAAGAAGGGTTTTCTAAAGACAAAGAGTTATAGTATGTGACATTTTAGACTTCGGCTTATAAATTGGTTTGATAAATATTTTTCCTTTTTCCTGTCTGTCAACACTGACTGGTACATAGATCAACTAATCCTAAATCAACAGAGAAACCACATGGTTTCTGAGACGTTTCCCGGGCCACTGAGGCCCACAGGACAACTTCTGAGGAATGGCTGAGTTTAGGGAACAGTTCACTGCACAGCCAAAGCGTGGGACACACTCAGGCCCCTGACTGAGGCTGGGGCAGGAGCGGCTGGTGGACCCTTCATGCCTTGGACAGGACCGATGTGGACCTGAAAAAGGCCTAAGGGACAAGCATGGGAAGACTCCGGGCACCACAGCAGCCTCCCAGGCTCTGCCCTCAACCCCATGCTCATGCCTGCAGGGCCCAACCCCTGAGTGCCCGGACTGAGGACCAGGGAACGGTGCTCGTGGGCAGGGGACTAGCGCCAAGCCAGGCTGCATTTAGTGCAGACAGGGCTTGTATGGTGGTAGTGGACGCAGTGGTTCTGGCCAGGTGTGAAAGAAGTGAGGGTCCACATTTGAATTAATCCAACTGTGAAGGGCTGGAGGAGTTTCAGCCACATGCCTGATGGGATTTGGACCCAATCTGGGGAAGGACCCCCTGGGGACGATGATCTGCAGGCACTGAGCAGTAATTTGGAGACAGGGAGCGGCTGGGCTTCTTCACATTTCCATCTCCAAGGAGAGCACAGGCACATTTTACCTACATTTTCTCAGGGTGTGGAAGGGGGCTCAGACAGCTAAAATTTGAGGTATTTCCCATTTTGTTTGGGCCTGGATATGAAGCTGGCTCCTAGATTCTCTCCTCTGTGCTCCAGGGGAGCTGATGTAATTGGACACTGTGGAAGCATTCTAGCCCTGCACACCATGTGACATTAGCATGAGCTCCTAGAGCTGCCAGCTGAAAGCTTCCTCTGGCTCCCGGGTGGAGGTGAAGATCTCAGACCGGTGCTGGGGGCGGGATGCGTTCCAGGTGCTCCAGCTCTCCGGAGCACCAGCTGATGAGTGGGAAGCGGAAAAATACCAATATGTAGAAGGGTAGGAGATAAAGCTCACAGAGTGTCTGTTTCTGCTGATTCTACTATTATCCTTCCTCCCATGTTCACCCACATTTTGGATAATTGGCTTACAGTTAAAGAAACTTAGTTGTATACCTAAATACGGTTAAAATTTAGAACTCAAAATAAGGTACATTTTATGTTGTATATACTTCACCACAATTAAAAAAATTGATTTTGACAGTTTATTCATTGATTTTTATGGGGCGATGGACTTTGGAGTACCCAACTTTTCCCTATATGATTTAATTTTAACAACAGCTGTGTTTCATAATCAGCACAAAAAATTCCTTGGTACTTAAAAATCTGCTTTTACAAGTTGGTAGGAGCTGGCTCCAACACATTTCTGCCACAGGACATATGTCAGCCACAGAAGGTGCAGCATGTTTGGGGATCAACATCTAAACATCTTTGTGTTTGCCCCTAGAGCCCAGGCAGGAGCAGAGGGACAGGTGTGGGACAGTAGTGATGGATGACACGGGTAGAGCAAACTGTCTGTTTGATCTGGAATGTTCCACCTCCATCCTCTAGTGCACTGGTGCTGGGCCCACTCGAAGCTCGGACTTGGTGGGTCTGGTACAACCCTCTCATAGTGGGCAGGTCTGCCCCAGGGTCACCTGGTGTGGCCTATGTTCCCCCTGGCCAGTTCCACCACAATGACTCTTACCCAGAAGGCCACTGATCCAGTGTGAGAATGAGCCAACCACCATTTATTTCTGTTCCCATTACTGATCTGAGGAGTGGAAAATGGCCCCTGGAAGGGGTCAGGGGCCCCACTGAGAGTTTGATTTGGGCCAGGACTCCATTCAGAACCTGGCTTCCATGTACCCGATGCAGTGACATCCTGCCATTTTGTCATCTGTCATTCTTTTTGTTGCTTAGTCATTCTCGACCCCCATATGATTGCGTTTACACATTTTAGCTGGCATTTACCTACACTGACGTGCACAAACCTTAGCTATTCAATTTTGAACCCGGGAGGCACCCGTGTATCTCACACATTTACCATGGTGTAGAGCATTCCGGTGCTGTGTCTCGCTCCTGACAATGTACAAGGGTCGGTCTGCCAACTACCTGGGATTTCCGTGCCTGTGTGGAGCAGCCATTATCGTCATATAGAAAAGTGGTGGGGCGGGAAATCCCGAAAGCCCATCCTTCCACCATTGCAGCAAATAACCTGGGGAAAATGATCTGAGTCAACATTTTCATACTCTGGAAAACTAGTAAAAGTTGACAGAAATCAGAGGAATGCTTAATCAAGAAAAAAGTAGTGAAATCTCAGGACAGTGGTTTGTGGCATTTTAACTTACTCTGGCTTCAGCCCTCACTTTCTAGCTGGGTGGCAGCCTGCAATCTGTCTCAAACTCTTCCAAAAGTTTAAAGAGGAGGGAACACTTCTTAACTCACTGTATGAGGCCAGCATCACCCTGACACCAAAGTCAGACAAAGACACTGCAAGAGCAGAAAACCACAGACCAATATATCCCTTATGAGTATAGATGAAAAAATACCCAACAAATTACTAGCAATCTGAATTCAGCAACATATCAGAGAGATTATACGCCATGACCAAATGGGATTTGTCCCAAAGATGTAAGGGTGGTTTAAGAGATAAAACACAATTATTACGTTCCTCAAAAAATTTAAAAAGAAATACCATATGATCCAGTAATTCCACTGGAATTCCACTGGGTATTTACCCAAAGAAACTGAAAATATTAACTCAAAAAGATATATGCACCCCTGTGTTCACTGCAGCACGATTGACAATAGCCGAGGTATGGAAGCAGTCTAAGTGTCTATCGATAGATGAATGGACAAAGAAGATGTGGTATGTATATGATGGAACATTACACAGCCATAAAAAAATTAAATCTTGCCATCTGTGACAACATGGGTGACCTACAGGGTATTCTGCTAAATGAAATAAATCAGAAGAAGACAAATACTGTATGGTCTCACTCATATGTGTTATCTAAAAAACAAAACAAATGAATAAAAAGCAGAATTAGACCCGTAAATGCAGAGAACAAACTCACGGTTGTCGCAGCGGAGGCAGGGGCAGGGTGGGGTAGGGGCGGGGATGAGCGCAATGTGTGAAGGTAGTGAGGGTCCAGGGTTCCAGTTCTGGGATGAATGAGTCACAGGATGACAGGCAATACAGCCAATGACATTGTACGCGTGTAGTACGTATGGTGACAGGAGGTAGCTACATTCATGGTGAGCACAGCATAACATATATACTCATTCAATCACTGCATTGTACACTTGAAATTAATCTAACACTGGGTGTCAACTATACTTCAATTTAAAAACTCAATCAATATAATACTCCATATTAATAGAATGAAGGAAAAACACATGCACTCATCTCAATAACTACAGAAAAAGTATTTGTCGAAATCCAACAAACTTTCATGATAAAAACACACAATAAACCTAGAGATAGAAGGGAAATTCCTCAACCTGATAAAGGACATCTATGGACAATTCACAGCTGACATTATGCCCAATGGTGAAAGACTAAAATCTTCCCCCTAAGATCAGGAACAAGACAAGGATGCCTGCTTGTTCCATCCACGAGGATGTCATGCGTCCGACATTGTACTAAAGGTTCCAATCAGGAAAACAAGGCAAGAAAACGAAAGGGGGGGCATCCAGATTGGAAAGGAAAAAGTAAAACTATCACTACCTTGAATAGAAAATCTTGACGAAATCACTGAAAATTATTAAAGAGATTAGCAAAATTGCAAGTGACAAAATGAATACACAAAAATCAGCAGCAATGAGCAACCCTATGATATAACTAAGAAAACAATTCCATTTATAATAGTATCATAAAAAAAAAAGTACTTGGTAAGAAATTTAACCAAGTAGATGCAAGACTTGTATGCTGAAAACTACAAAACATTGCTGAAAGGAATTAAAGAAGCATAAAGAACTGAAATCCATCCCGTGTGCACAGACCTGAGCTCTTAATATGATTAAGATAGCATTACTGACTAAACTTATCTGCAGTTTCAATGCAATCACTATCAAAATTCCTACTGCATTTTTTTTTTTTTCAGAAATGGACAAGCTGATCCTAAAATTCACATGGAACTGTGAGGCCAAAACAATCTTGCAAAGACAGAACAAAGTTAAAGGCTCACACTTCCTGATTTCCAAAACTTACTATGAAGCTATAGAAATCAAGACAGAAATCTGTCCTCCTGGCTCGAGGACAGACATGCAGATCAACAGAACAGAGTTTAGAGTCATAACCCTATACAGCTACGGTGAATTGATTTTCAACAACGGCGCCAAGACGCTTCAGGGCATGGCGCTGAGATAATGGAGGTCCACAAGGAAAGGGAGGACGTTGGACCTCTAGCCTACAAACTACACAAAAATTAACTCAAAATGGAACTACAAAACTGTTAGAAATGTAAGTATAAATCTTTGTGACCGTGGGTTAAGCAATGGGTTTCTTTTTTTTTTTTTTTTTTTTTTTTTTTTTAAAATTTTTTTTTTTTTTTTTTTTTTTTTTTTTTTTTAAAGATTTTTTTTTATTATTTATTCGACAGAGATAGAGACAGCCAGCGAGAGAGGGAACACAAGCAGGGGGAGTGGGAGAGGAAGAAGCAGGCTCACAGCAGAGGAGCCTGACGTGGGGCTCGATCCCATAACGCCGGGATCACGCCCTGAGCCGAAGGCAGACGCTTAACCGCTGTGCCACCCAGGCGCCCCAAGCAATGGGTTTCTTAAATATGACATAAGCGTAACATCTAACAAACTATAACATATAACAAAACATGACATAAGCATAAATATAACAAAAGAGAACAGAGAAATTGCGCTTTGGCAAATAAAAACTTTTGTACCTCACAGGACGCTGTCAAGGAAGTGAGAAGCCAACCTACAAGAGAGGAGAGCGTTCTTGCGATTCATGGATCTGACAAGGGACTGGTATTCAGAACACGAGTTGACCACAATGAGACAAACAGCCAGATGAGTAAAACAACAGACTTGGCCAGACGTTCTGCAGACACAGGGACAACCAACAGGCGATGAGAAGGCTCTGGCAGCATCATTTACCAAGGAAACCCGCACCGGACCGCAATGACACACCACAGACAATGGAAACGCTCTAATTTTGTTAAGGGAAAAATAAGTGTCGGTGAGAATAGGAGAAATAGAAACTCTCCCACAATGCTGGTGGAAATAGTGTGGCAGGTCCTCAGAAAGTTACATGTGGAGATCCTGCGTGGCTCAGTCAGTCAGGCGACCAACTCTTGATTTCAGCTCAGGTCAAAATCTCAGGGTCCTGAGATCAAGTCCCATGTCAGGCTCTGTGCTCAGCAGGGAGTCTGCTTCTCTCCCTCCCTCTGCCCCTCCCCCGCTCATGGGCCCTCCCTCTCTCTCCTCTCTAAAATAAATAAATAAATAAATAAATAAATAAATAAATAAATAAAACTCCTCGGAGCACTTTAGAGAATAAAAACGTGTCCGCACAAAGACTTGCGCACAAATGTTTCCAACAACATTATTCGTAAGAGCCCCCAAATTGGAAACACCCAAATGTCCGTAAATTGATGAATGAATAAGCAAAATATATGACATCCTTACAATACAATACCAATCAGCCACAGAAAGGGTTGCAGTACTGACCCATGCTGCAACGTGGACAAGCCACATAAACAGGAGTTAAGGGAAACAAGGCAAACAGAAGGCCACCTACTGTGGGGGTCTATTTACATGAAATGCCTGACAAAGGGAAATCCAACTAAACTGGGGGGGGGGCAGGTAGGCTGTTCAAGGGGGCAGGGTTAAGGAAATGTGGTTTCTGCTTCATGGGTACCTGGTGTCTTGGAGTGGGGAAAACATTCAGAGCTACAGGATGGTGACAGCCACACACACCAAAAATACGAAAAGCCACATAAATTGTACACTTTCCATGGGTAAAATGGAAAATTTTGTGTTTTGCAAATTTTACATGATTAAAAAATTAAAGCATATAACCTTTTTTTTTCCAATGATGCAGGTGGTCATTAATGAGTCACTGAGTTAAATGGTAGAAACACTTTTAAATTAACAAATGAAGGTAATTATCTGCTTCCAACATCATTGCAAGAGGGGAGCAACAGTTTTTTTTTAAACTATCTCTCCTTCTCTTTCCCTAATCTCTTTTCCTTCAATAACATTTATTTATTTTTTATAATAATTTTTTATTATGTTATGTTAGTCACCATACAGTACCTCCCTGGTTTTTGATGTAAAGTTCGATGATTCATTAGTTGCGTATAACACCCAGTGCTCCATGCAATACGTGCCCTCCTTACTACCCATCGCCGGCCTATCCCAATTAAATCATACAACCTTTAAATTGAAGAAATGATAGGGGCGCCTGGGTGGCTCAGTCAGTTGGGCGTCTGCCTTCAGCTCCGCCATGGTCCCAGGGTCCTGGGATCGAGCCCCGCATCAGGCTCCCTGCCAGCGGGGAGCCTGCTTCTCCCTCTCCCTCTGCCCCACCCCCTCCACTCTCGCTCTCCATCTCCAATATATAAGCGATAGTACAGATAAGTAATGATTAGGCCTTGCGCACATTTTATTGCTTCCCCTGCATGCACCCGGAGGCCTACGTCAGTCACATGGTGGAAAGCTGCTCAAAGATGAGCTCCTGCCCCTCGCACTCTCCCCTCCACAACAGGGGCAGCCTTGTAGGGTGGGTCTCGCGTTCCCGCAGCTCAGGAAGAGGGTCACAGTGGGCATAACCCCACCTGAGCTGCAGTGACTTGGGGGTAGGGTCCTGCTAGGTGGGCGACCCTCTCTCGCAGTAAACAAACACCCTTTGATGTCTAGCTTTTGCAAATCACAGGTGAGGGCTGAGGCATCAGGCAGGCGTCCCTGAAAGGTCCAGGCTGCTGACAGCAGGGCTCCAGGGGCAGCGGGGGCGCTGTGAACAGCCTTGGTCCTCAGAGCCCCACGACAGGGCAGGGCCTGGCTCCCTCGTGGCCAAGGCGTCCTGGGCGTCCTGGAGGTGGGCGGGGCTGAGAGGGTTGGGCCAGCTGGGTGTGGGGAGGGGGAGATGAGCCGGGGCAGCGCCGGTGAGAGGTTCCCCATCCGAGGCTTTTCCAAAAAGCACTTGGGAAAGAATATTCTCTTCTGGCTGTGTGTGGGATGCTCAGGTTTGGTCCAGAGTGGGGAAAGAGGGTAGGGAGGATGGATGTGTTCCTCGGCAGAAGACAGTCTGGCAGCCCCTGGCCACAGCCCTCAGATCCTTTCCTGAGCGCTGCAGGTCCAGGAATTGGGGCGACCCCCCGCTTTTGACCCACTGGGCCCCTTCGAGGCCTGGAGCAAGTCCTTCCCCGACCCCGAGGGGTGGATCCGCCAGCTTCACTCCCCCACCCAGGGTACCCCAAGCCCCTGGTGCATCCCTGAGTTAGGGCGATGTGCTTTGGCGGAGGGATAGGGGTGTGGGTGAACCACAGCTGGGGTCCCAGTGCACAGGGGAGGGAGGGATAAGTATTACCATCCCACCTCACACCTCACCTGTCCGGCTGGTTGGGGGCATGGCTGCCTTGGGGCATCCACAGTGTCCACAACATGGAAGCCATGACGGAAGGAGGTAAGGATGCTGATTTCCAGTCAGGGCAAGGGTTCACCCTACTTGATGAGCAGGGAAAACTGGGACTACATAGCTCCAGAGGAGGACTGTGGACCCCTTGTTTCAGGTGCCCTGTTACACTCCCCAGCCATTGGGCTCCTTGGAAGCTAAGAACGTTCTGGACCCAGTGCCACCCTTCTCCAAAGGAACCCATTTGGTCAGAGCTCAGACCTCTACCTAAAACCTTCATCCACGTGTGTCCGCAGCTGGAGGCCAGATACACGCAAGCCCACCCCCCATGCACGTAACACAGAGCAGGGTACAGGTGGCCAATGGGGGACATGGGCTCAGGGGCAGGCTGGGGAATCTCAACAGGGCCCCTCCGCAGGTGAAACACAGCACCCTCACACACAAGAGCTTTATTGACTTCAATGGTAGATTGACACGTCCATAAAGTACTGTGACAGAGGTAACCGCCTCCGGCCACGGGCAGCTACTAGTGTCCTCCATACTGTTTAATGATCTCTGATATTGTTTGGGAAATCATCAGTGACCCAGCAACAAAAAAAATGATGAACGTGATGGTCAGAAGGAGGCCCAGGACCAGGGCCCAGATGTTCAGGCACTTGGCGGTGGAGGCATAAGTCCGGGCCCCAGTCATGTCACCCACCATCTTCCGGTCCCTAGACTGGGGAGAAGAGATAGAGCGTGGGATCAGGACCAGGTCCTGGTGAGAGCCAGGGACTCAGGGCCGCTCCGCCCAGCCCCGGCTGGTCCCTGCCCAGAGAAGGCTCCACCTGCCCTTCACCCAGATTGGGGACCCACCCTCCTCATTCCCTGGAGCCTGAGCAGGACGGTGCCCCGGGGGCTCCTCTGTCCTGGGGCCTCCATGTCCTTCCTCAGACTCTCAGCCTCTCCTGGAGACCCCAGGGCTTGTCCTCCCTCTGCTTTGTCCCCTTCACTGGCCTCCCACCCCACCGGGAGTCAGTGTCCTGTGAGTTCCTGTTCTTTCTGGGAGAACCTTGGAGCCACAGGTGCATCTGAGGGTGTAATTTCTAGCATTGGTCAGTAGGGGAAGCCCTTGGAATCCTGGGGACAAAGGCTGCTCATGGCCATCCCCAGGCCCCCTCCTGCAGCCTCACTGCAACCCCCCCCCCCACACGCAGGCTCCCCACACCCCACGTGCCCTCTGGGCAGGCAGACCTCCGCACTTTCTGGGAGAGTCCCTCCCCACACGCACCCACCTTCACGGAGTAGGCGAAGGCCACGAAGCCCAGGCAGCACCAGTTCATGAAGATGGTGTTGAACAGGGACCAGACGATGTGGTCGGGCACGGCCGTCTCACTGCGGATGGTGACCACGGTGGTCGTCCCAGGAGCCGAGCTCTGGGCCCCGAGTACAGCCACCTCGTGCTCCTCCTTGAGCATCTCGTAGGTCGGGGGGACGCCGGGGTGGGCACCAGGGAAGAAGGGCTGGGAGCTGCGGCTCATGATGGGAGACGGAGCACCTGTGGTGTGGACGTGGATGCCCGACACACTGACCGTGCTCTGGGCCCTCCCTGTCCCAGTAGTTTCGATTTCTCCAAAGATTCCTTTTTTGGTGTTCGGGGAAATTGGGAATTGGCTGGGGACTAGGGGGGCGGAACCAACTGCTGGGTGTCAGGTTACACCAGTGTGTGGGGGGGCGGGCTGAGGTGGGGGGGGCTTGTAGTCTCAGCAAGGCTTCCTGTCTCAACTCCCCCACCTCCTCGTTCAGGGGTGAGGGTGGGCCCTGAGGACTTTTCCTGGCACGGGAGTCTCCCCACCCTTGCCCCCAGCCCAGGCCCAAGCCTGTGGCAGGCCCTCACTGCCCACAGGGGTCACAGGCCTCCTTTCTGGAATCTGTTGACCTTTCCTGGTTCTGAAGTCCATGCTGGGGGGCAGGGGCGGAGGGGGGAGTGTTTTGTGCTCATAGGTCAGGACCCAGCAGCCTGTGTTGCCTGTCCCGGAAGGAACCTCCAGCATCTCTCAAGGGTCCCCGGGAATGAGAAGGCTGGGGGCTCCGTGACGTGAGGAGCCAGCTGTGGGGGGAGAAGGAGGCTCCAGGCCATGTGGCAGCAGCTGGGAGCCCAAGGCCAGCACGTTTGTGCACCCCACCTTTCCTCGCCCCCTTCTGCCCCCATCAGGTCACATAGGTATGGTTCTGTGGCTCCTCCTAGGCCGTCAGGCCTGTGCCCCCTTCTCCAGAGAAGGTAAGGTCAGCTTAGCAGCCAGGACATAGCTCTTTCTAAGAGTCAAGGCTCCAGTCATCCATCCTCTTACTGCCTGCAGTCCTGGCCTGCGTGGAGCAGGGTGTGGGGCGCAGATGGCCCAGGCCTGGCCTGGCCTGTTAGGAGCTCTTGCCTTCCCCGCGGAGGCCCGGTTGAGTCAAGGCCCCCAGACCAGCCTCAGGTCTGGGTCTCTGGCCCAGGTTTCCGGGTTCCCACCTTTCCAGCCCCCTCCCTGGGCTCCCGTCACAGGGTGTCAGCTTCTTCCTGCAGTGACCACCTCTGGGTTCCCCCCAGTCAATGAATTTTTCATTGGCCAAACAAGCTAGTTAAATGAGATGTATTAGCAACCTCAGGTGTACAAAATAGAAGGACGATATTTAGAATTTTGATGAGATTATATATTGACCCATCTGGATTTTGCACTGGCTAAAAAATGGGAATGTATTAGCTAAATGGAAATTTAAATTAGTTGGCTAAATGGGAATGTCCCCTGTCACCCAGTCTTCTGTTAAATCCTGCCGTGGAAGCACCGGTGTGGTTCTGTTGTCCTGTGGACTCAGTGACCCAGAAGGCTGTCCCGACGGACCCAGCTGACGTGCACACGTGGGAGAGAAGCTGGCCCTGGTGCCCGGTGTGGGGTGAGGTCAGTGAGGGGCGGGGATGGCCACCTGCAGGCCCCACGCTGCCCCCAAAGTCCTGACGGGCTGTGCTCGGCAGTGTCTGTGGGGGGCTACTCCCACCGTGGGTCATCTTGACCAGCGACGCGCTGTCCCCGCTTGTGCAGGGGAGAGCGAGGGGCAGGAGCACGCCCTTGAGCAGCTTTCCCCCACGTGGCTGATGACGTAGGCGTCGCCTTGGGTGCACGGGTAACGGTACCGTGTGCCGCAGTCCTCGCCAAGGGATGTGTTCTGAGACATGGTGACTTCTGACCTATGTACTTGATGTGATCCATGGTTTACGGGGCTCCGTTTTACTCCTGGCCGTGCTCAGAGTGGCTCACAAAATCCTGGAGGTGACCCGCCATCTCCGTCTGGGTGCGGGGCTGTATGGCTGCACCCTCAGGCCTCCGTCCAGCCTGGGATCCCCACCTCCCGCTGTCCGTGTCCTGCCGCTGTCCGTATCCTGCCGCCCCTGCAGCACTGGGATGCCTTCTCCATGGCGGGCCTAACTGACCCGCAGCCACGAGCCCTAGGTGTCTTAGGGGACTGATGGACTCAGGGCCCAGCTCAATACGTGAATTCGGTTCCTGGACCCTGTGGACTAAGTAACGCGCAGTGCAGCCCAGCAGGGGGAGCTCTCTCGCCCACCGCTCCCTCCTGGTTCTCTCCGCACTGGCAGCGGGAAGAAGCATGGGCCTCACCGCGACCTCAGGAGGAAGGGGGGTTCCTCTCATCCGGACAGCCCAGCCAATGAGAGCAGAACCCAGCCAATGAGAGCACAGCCCAGCCAATGAGAGCAGAACCCAGCCAATGAGAGCACAGCCCAGCCAATGAGAGCACCGCCCCTCCCAACTCTACACCCCCNAAGCGCACAGCCCCTCCCAACTCTACACCCCCACCCCCATTTATAAAAGAGTTTTTATTTTCTCTGTTTTGTGATTTGTCTATGATTTTGCCATGGCTTGCTTTTCCAGAATTGTAATTTTCTGCTATTCCCAAATAAACCCGTTTTCTGGTAAAATAACTGGCAGTTTTATTTTTAAGCTTGTGTGAGGGACTGCCCAGACAACACTAAGCAAATGTTGGATACCAGCAGGGTGTTCAAGAATTCAACTCCATTTTGACACCATCGACCCAGAGATAATATCAGATCCCATAGGTTAAGGGTTCAGTTTTACAAGACTATCTCTATAGCTAGCATCACCACTGCAGGTGCCAGTCACAAGTCGGGGCTGTCACCTGGGCTTCTGACCAAGCGGCTGTAAATCAGAGGTTCCCATGACTTCTTGGTTCTATTCATTTGACAGAGCGGCTCCCAGAACTCAGGGGAACATTTTACTCACTAGATCACCAGCTGATTACAAAAGGATCCAAGTCAGGAATCGCCAGATGGAAGAGATGCCCAGGGTGAGGTCTGGGGAAATGTCCACGGCTGCTCCAGGCACACCACTCTCCCTGGATGTCCATGTGTTCCCCAGCCTAGAAATTCTCAAAACCTTGTCCTTTGGGTTTTATGGAGGCTTCATTACTTAGCCATGACTGACTAACTCATTGGCCTCTGGTGATTGAATGCAACCTTCAGCCCCGCTGCCATCCCCGGAGGTCAGAGGGTGGGACAGAACCAACCCTGTGGTCCCTTGGTTGGCTCTCCTGGCAGCCAGCCCTCATCCTTAGACGAGGGTCCCAAAGTCACCTCATTCACATAACAAAATGTGATCTCTGATCACATCAGAGATGCCAAGGGCTTAGGAGTTCTGTGCCAGAAACAAGGATGGAGAGATACATCTTTCTTACTTTTTTTTTTTTTTTAAAGATTTTATTTATTTATTCGACAAAGATAGAGACAGCCACCGAGAGAGGGAACACAAGCAGGGGGAGTGGGAGAGGAAGAAGCAGGCTCATAGCAGAGGAGCCTGATGTGGGGCTCGATCCCACAACGCTGGGATCACGCCCTGAGCTGAAGGCAGACGCTTAACCACTGTGCAACCCAAGCGCCCCAGACACATCTTTCTTAATATAAATCACAATATCACAATATCTCAACGGGCAAAGCATCGTTCTGGCCCCTCTTTCTGGTGGGACACAATGGATCTAAGGAATATGGCAGGCCCAAGTCAAACTCTCAGTGGGGCCCCTGGTTTGAGTCCTCCAAAATTTGTATCTTGAAATCTTAATGCCCACAGTGATGGTAGTAAGAAGTGGGGGCTTTGGGAGGTAATTGGGTCATAAGGGTGGAGCCTCATGATAGAATTAGTGTTCTTATCAAAGAGACCCACAGAGCTCCCTAGCCAATATGTGAGCGCACAGTGAGAAGTTAGCCATATGCAACCAGGAAGAGGGTCTCACCAGAACCTGTCCACGCTGGCTCCCTGATCTGACTTCCTGCTTCCAGATGTGTGAGAAATAAATTTTTACTGTTTACGAGCCACCCAATTTATGGTACTTTTTATAACAACCCCAACTGATGAAGACAGGGGGTTGGGGGACAGGAACCTGAGGTCTCTTGTGGAAAAGTTAGGCTGGAGACCCCGGGAGTCCTTCTGCCAGAGGAGGCACTGCAGTATGAGTCTGGGGTTCAGCAGTGAAGCCTGGCCCTTTGTTGTAAATGTCAGTTATTGGCACAGACGTGGCATTTACAGCAAGGGGTTGCAGGACCCTACAGAGGGAACCCAAAACAGAGCCCTGAGCTCATCCTTCCAAACCTCCGAGGATTCGGGAGGGCAGGAGTAACCAGCCAAGGAGGCTGGGAAGCAGCTGTCTGCCCGTGAGGGAGGATCTCGGAGAGCTCACTGCAGCACCTCAGGGCAATGGCACAGCGGGGGGGCTGGGGTCTCCTCCTGGCTAACGCCTAGGGTGCCACAGCCCCGTGTGCATCCTGCTGTGGCCGGCCCCCTCCCGCCAGCACAGGGCAGGGACTTCTGCAGTGCCAAGGCTGGACGCTGGTGGGCCCAGGCGATCCGGCCAGAGCCCGCACTCTGGGTTCCGGGGACAGAGCCCAAGCCTGGGGGGTCTCCAGCCCTTCTCCGCAGCTGAGGCGACACGCCCCCACCCACAGCCCCGAGGTGGCCCCTCCGACTCCTTTTGGCCGCGGGGCGGGGGCTCGGGTGGGTAGTCTGCCGCCAGCGCACGCCCCTTCCCCTGGCCCCAGCCGCCTGCCCTCGGGGGCTCCCGGGCGGGGGAGGGGCTCGCGCGGCGGGGGACGGGGNGGAACCCATGGACACGTCGTACCCCCGCGAGGACCCCCGGGCCCCGACGCCCCGCAAGGCAGACGGCGCAGCCCACACGGCCCTCACTCTGGGGGCGCCGAGACCCCCGCCTCGAGACCACTTGATCTGGTCGGTGTTCAGCACCCTGTACTTGAACCTGTGCTGCCTCGGCTTCCTGGCGCTGGCCTACTCCATCAAGGTGGGCGGGCGGGGGCGCTCCGGAGGGGGCTGCTCGTCCTGAGAGGCTCGCGGCGGGGGGGGGGCTCCGTTGGCCAGGCGTGGACAAGCTCTTCGCCTCGCGAGGGCTTCTCCATTCAGGCAGGGGTACTGCTCAGAGAAGGAGGGGGCCGTCCTTGGGGGTGTCTGGTCCATCCAGAAGAGCACGGAGTTGGGGGGGGTGACCCAAGGGGGACGCTTTCATCAAACGGCTCTTCACATGCTGGGGGGGGGGGGCTCCTGTGCCCAGCCCCTCCGGCTTCAGCTCCTTGGGGTTCTCAGCACCCCAGCCCTCGCCACCCCACCCACAGAGGGTCCTTGGGGCCGATGCTGGCCCAGGACGGCCTCTGGGTCCACAGCTGGAGTGGGAGGAGGCAGGGCCCCCAGGTCCCATAGAGACGTGGCCCTACCACTGGCCCACAGGCCCGAGACCAGAAGGTGGCTGGAGACCTGGAGGCAGCCCGGCGTTTGGGCTCCAAAGCCAAGTGCTACAACATCCTGGCCACGATGTGGGCGTTGGTACCGCCTCTGCTGCTCCTGGCGCTGGTGGTGACCGGCGCGCTGCACCTGTCCCGGTTGGCCAAGGACTCTGCTGCCTTCTTCAGCACCAAGTTCGACGACTCGGACTATGACTGACAGGCTGGGTCTTGTCCACATCCTGACCCACGGACCCTGACCCCAGGACCAGCCCCAGGGCACTGCTCCAGGGACTCCGCCTTGAGCCCCTGGAACCCTAACTCCACCCCAGGGCCTGATGCCCACCCCTCCCACCCCAGCCTGGGCCCCTTATGCTAACCCTGAAGATCCCTTGTTTGGACCGCAGTGGTCTCAACTCCAACCTTGATAGTCCCTGCTCCCCTAACTCCTTGTGCCCAGGCTGGACCCTCCCTCCTCACTCACCCCACTCACTCAGCCTTGGTTTCACAATTAAAAGCACCTGGTTCCAGAAAGTGCCTCCTGGGCTTTTTGCTGGGGTGGGAGAGGGTTTCTTCCTGAGAGGAACCAACCAGACTAAATCCCCCTGGACTGACCCCAGCAGGATGGTAGGTTGACCCGTCCTGTCTGCTGGGCCGTGCCCCGACTGTCGCCTTCACTCAGGCACTGGGTGGCTTGTGGGTTCTGGGGTGGAGACGCCGGAGTATTTTAGAATGGAGTTTGGGAACTCAGGCTTTTGATCTCCGCTGCCCTGCGGGACACTGTGGTTTAGTGGCCTCTCTTCCAGAACATGTGTGCCCTTCCCCATCTGTGTGTCCACTTGTGTTAAGTGGGAGCCCCAAGGAGGACATCGCTTGTCCTCACCCCGCATGTTTCTGTCGGTGGGTCAGTGAGTGCCAGGCTCCTTCTGTCCCTGTGACTCCTGCATTCCTTTAGTTTTGAGAAATTTCAGTCCCCACAGTGGGTTCCCTCCCTCCTGGGTCAGCGAGGCTGGACACGAAGACACACTTGCACACAGGCCTGACCCTTCTAGCACTCATGCACGTATACCTCACACGCATACATGCAGTTGGGCAGAGGTGAAAACTGGGGGGTGAGGACACTTTCTGAGCATCCTTGGTGCTCGGCACAGGTCCTCGTACCCTTCTATCTCCCTTGGGTAGCACTCTCCCCCTTCCTGGAAACCAGCAGGGCCTGGCAAAGAGGGCTTTGCTAAACACATGCACACACCCTGTGTGGCTGGGGATGAGGTCCCTTAGGCCTCCCTGCGGCTGGTCCAATGACAGGGCAGACTAATTGCAGGGGCCTTAACCGCAGGGCGGTTCCGGGTTTTTGAGCACCCCACCCAGGGAGCCCCCTTTGCTTCCCCATCTGCCTGGGCTGGGTGTGGGGGTCTGTCTAGCTGCGTACTTGGAGCCTCACTACCCCCCTCTTCTGTGATAGCCAACAGCTGGCCTAGCTGTCTCCACAGCGTGCTAGTGGAGATCATGTCTGGCCACAGGTCAACAGCGTGCCAGCCCTACGCTGGAGTGTGTGCTGCTCCCAGCCAGCCCCCGCAGGTAGGGGTGTGTGCAGCCTGGGGCCTGGGGATGGGGATGGTGCACTGGCCCCTGCTGGGTGCTGGTCCCAGGCTGGATCCAGGATAAGGGCAGTGTGCCAGGGCTTGGACCAGGATGGAGCTCCAGGTTTGGCCCAAGAAGGGAGCAACGTGTGCTGGATGCACAGGTTGGGAATGGGGATCAGCTTGTGTGTGACCAGGTACGTGTCCCCAGGCATGGGATGGTCTGCTGGTCCCCACATTTGGTGAGGGGAACAGAGATTGTCTGGCCTGTGCCAAGGTGCCGAGGACACAGAGTGTGTGGTCAAGACAGGCATGGGGAAGGTTACTAGCAGCCCTCCCTATCCCAGGCTGTCTCCTGGGCAGGCTAAGGGACCCTGATCAAGTCTAGGCAGTTGGCTGCCATGAGCCTCTGACCAACCATGCCAGCACACGTGTACTGCCACCCCGCCACGGTCTCCTCGGAGGGTCACCTCATTACGTGTACAGATGGAGGCACACATACGTGGCACGTATATGCGGGAAGCATCAGGCTCTATCAGTCTGGTGAGTGCAGGGCCACCTACTGCCTGTGCCACACCTGGCTCCAGGGCTGCGAGAATAGGCATCCGCTCCACTGGGACAGCCCCCTGCCGCCGTGCGCTGCTTTACCAGCCCTGCCTCAGCCCTTGCCACACGGCCGGCAGTGGAGGGGGAGCCTGGGGGCACCCGGACAAGCCCACCAAGGTGCTGGCTCCAGTCTCTGAGGTCACACGCTCTTGGGGACCAGCACTGACATCCATGCTGATCTGCAACCTGGCGGGCTGTGCTCCATTGGAGGCCATACTTCTTCCCATGTGCTGCTCCCCAGCGTAACCCAGAGGCAAGCCTGAGGATCCTCGACGCCTCCAGCCACCCTCCTTCCCCACCCCTCATGTGGCTTTGTCCATCGCAGCTTGTATGCCTGCTGTCTGCTTCTTGGAGAACTCAGACTAACTCTCCACCAAGCCCAGAGAGAGAAGAGGGGCTTGCCAGAGCGAAGGAGGGTGGCAGGCCCACCTGCTCGCTCTGTATGAGCGCAGTGCTGCCCTTCCCGACCTGACCCCATGCGGTAGGCGGCCCTCACTTTCAGAAGGAAGGAGACCACCAGCTCCTTACGGCACCCAGACTTCTGCCAGCGTAGAATTTTTATTCCACAGGCAGACTGGGCGCAGGTGGCATGGCTCTCACAAAAATCTTGGCAGCAGGTACCATCTCACCCCACCAGCCTCTCTTCTTGGCTGAGGAAAGGCCTGTGACGGGGACCGTCCAACCTCACTGAAGTGGCCCAGAGGCTGGAAGAGCCACGGACTGAGGGTGCTGAGCACACCCGGATCCGGCCATGCCTGACTTCATCTGTGTGTGAAGTGTGACACACAAAGCTCCTTTCTGGTCTGCAACTGAGCGTGCCAAGGAATTCCGCAGCAGACCAACGTGCTGCCTCACGCCCCCCACCCCTGCCTCCTGCACACGGAGGCTTGCACCTGTGTCTGCCCTCTCAGCAGAGTGGGGGCCCCACCCTGGCCCCCTGTGGTGTCCTGGGGAAGGGTGCAGGTGCAGGTGTCAGCCCAGAAAGGCAGGCACAGATGTGACTGAGTGTGAAGCCATGGGCAAGCTGCTGTCCATGGACGGTTAGGCTGGGGAGGGGCGCAGGTAGAGGCAGGCCATCCTGAACTTTGGGCCAACGAACTCAGACTTTCCCTGGAGCCTGTGAGCCCGGCTGCTGGATGGAGCGTGGGCAGGAGGGAGGGGATCAGCAAGCCAGGAGGGTGCTGAGGATGGGCGGATGCAGCCAGCTGGGGGTACCCAGAGAGGGAGGCCAGATGGGAGGACCCAGGAGACAGCCCTGAAGCCCTGGCTGTTCAGGTGCAGCGCCCAAGACAGCGCCAGGGTGAGGACACTGGTGTGGCTGGAGGACCCAACGGTGTCCCGCAGGGGGTCCTGTGGGTTCTGTGGCAGGTGTCTAATGTCTTCCAAAAATTCTCCTGGGAAACTCTTGCAGCAGAACTTGCTGCCTCTGCTGCCTACAGGAGAGACCTTTGTATCCGTCCGGCTGAGGAGGGAAAGCAGACTTTGTGCCCTGCAGGGAGAGGGGGGCATCTGGAGTGGGGGCACATACCTAGGGGGTTACCCTGGGGGTTCACCTGCTCTGGACCCCTGGGTGAGTCTGGGGGTTGTTGCCTACCTGGGAGCAGGAGGAGTCGAGTGTGTGTCGGCCACAGCTCAGCCTCCAGCAGGGGTGCCCAGGGTCCTGCCTGGGCTTTGACCTCAATTGTCACAGAGCCCTCGGAGAAGGAGAAGTCCAGCTTGTTCCCCTGGTAAGAGACGCCATAGATGCACACTCCAGAGACCCCTGCCAGACACATGGGGTCGAAGGTCACGCCATCCCTGGTGATCCTGGGGGGAGGGGAGATGTGCATGAGAGCAGGAAGTGGGGGGCATGTGATTGCTCTCCGCCAGACCTATTCTCACCTGAACCCTGTGAATCCAAACAATGCCGCTTGCAGGAAGCCCCCCATGCCTGTCAGGAAGTTCACAGCGCCCGACCCATCTGCATTCTCTGTCCACACCTGCACGTGGCAAGTCGGTTAGTGCCCAGACTCCCAGGATATGGGCCCCCATGAGGCTGCTGCCCCTGCTCCCAAGGGCAGGGCCCGAGGTCAGCCAGGAGTCACCAGGGACCTGACCCTGCTGTGACTCCCCCTGAGGCGGGGCTCCCACTCCTACCACTCAGGGGCCAGAGCAGGAGGCAGGTGTGGTCGGCATGAGAGTTGACACCGAGACCAGGCTACCTTGAAGGGTTCAGCTATGTTGGCAAAGCTTCTCTCTAGGAGGTCCCGAGCCCGCCAGGGGTCCTTCAGCTCCAACCAGCCCACGGCAAACATGCTCTGGGGTCAGAGGTCAGAGGACATGCTAGGGCAAAGCCCACTGCATGGGGAGGGGAGACTGAGACTAATGGGGCAGGGCTGGGGCTGCTGTGAGGACCACCACCCCACACCACTGCAGTTTCCTCACCCAGGTCATGGCAGGGCCCTTTGGGGATGTCACAGCCTCATAAATCTCCAGGTTCTTCCTGCGAATGTGAGGACTCAGGTGGAAAGGGATGGGGTACCCCAGGAGCACAACATCTGCCTGCTTCACCTCCTCTCCTGGGGAGGGACAGGTGCTGCTGACGGTGGGGGGGGGGAAGCCGGAAGGGGGGAGCTGCTCTGTCAGGTAGGGGACATCCAGGGTGGACACAGGTCCTGTGGGAGGGGTGAAGGGGCCCTGAGGCAGCTCCGAGGACACTCACCAGGCTGGTACCCATCAAACTCAGGGTGGAAGTTCCGCCTCGGGTCAAAGGGAACCTTGATCTTATCAGCCACTGCCAGCCACTCGCTGGGAATGGGCTGACCCAGGTCCTGGGCCAGGGCAGCAGCAAAGCGCAGGCTAGGGGTGAAGGCAGGGAGAGGGGGGCTCTAGCCCCAGCCGGCCCAGCCGGCCCTTTGCATGGTGGCAGTTTGGGCAGGGGTCTTGGGTCTGACCTGTTCTGGACCAGGACGTTGGTGTAGACGGAGTTGTTGACCCCTGAATGGTATTCGTCGGGGGGCATGACTCCTGGGCACACGAGTGCAAGGCGGTGCTCAGTGCAGGGTCTTAGGGACCCGTCCCTGATGCAAGTAGCCAGTGTGGGGCTGGTAACATGAGGTGTCAGAGATCCCATGCTGAACTGAGGAGCGCCCACCTGCCCCACCAACTCGTGGCCACCTACTTTCCCTGCCACAGTGGGTGGTCCATGCCTCTCCCTTCTACCACTGGCCCTCCCCTCTGACCAACCCTCCCCATGACCGTCCCGCTCTCCTCATGCCCTCACCCTTCAGGTGGTAGTTTTCCTCCTCAGGGCTCCACTCCACACGGCTGCACCAAAACTCAGCCACAGCCCTGACCACGTCCCAGCCACCAGCCTCTCGGAAGAGCTGCAAGTCCTGGGGGAGCAGGAGAGGGTGGGACAGGGATGATGCCACCAGTGGCTGCAGTTCTCATCGGTTACTGCATTTCTTGTCAGTGCCCACCCTCCTGAGTGCCCAGAGTGAAGGCCTGGCCCCAGACAGGAAGTCATGGTGGGGGGTAGGGGAGCACGGCCGCGTTAGGTGGGTGGTCGTACCTGGTGGGCACGGCGACACCTCACCTGGGTGGTGTAATAGTACAGCTGGAAGGCCAACACCACAGCTCCGTTTATGTGAATCTCCTGGGTCCCATAAATGTCCTCAGGGCAGACCTCCAGACCAGAACCTGCGCTCTCCCAGGCAAACTTGGCTCCCTGAGAGGGTGGAGGGCATGGAGCAGACCTGACTATTACGGGGGTTGGGGCACAGGAATAGCCCATCCATTTCCCAGGGCTCTCAGCCTTCAGCCGTGGAGGACAGAGGTAGGGGCACCAAGCGTCTGGGTGCCCTCACGGGGGCCTGCAGGCTCTCAGTGCCCACCGTGTGTCCCCATCATAGCCCAGACAGCTTCTGCCCAGCTTCCACTGTGTGTTGAGCCTGGGCCAGGGTAGCGAGGGGACTCCAGCTGGGCCCTAGCCAGGCTGTGGCTCCTACCTGTACAGCGCAGGCTGGGGGATGCTGCTGAACCCCTGTAAGAATCCAGGAATCCCAGCGCCACCCAGAGAGGAACCTGAGGCGATGGGTACAGGCCTGGGAGGGATGTGGGTCCCCCTCACCTGGTAACCCAGCTTCCGGGCATTGTCTAGGGCCCCACCCAGCGTCCGGATGCGGTACTCCAGGAGGGCCCGGGCGGCCTCCGGGTGGAACGTCAGGATATTTGGGAACAGCCAGAGATCCTGAGGGCAAAGAAGGGCCCCTTGTTCAGGAGCTCTCACACCCTTCTCTCTCTCCTGCCTGCCCACATTCTGCCTTGGCCAGAGCCAGCACTGCTCATGCTGCCTCCCTGAGGGCCCCTCTGTCTCCTTCCAGCTTCTTCTCTGCTGCCCACCCTGGGCCCCTCCTGGGCCCTCCACACCTGCCCATCCCACGGCTCAGTCTCCAGACTCGATGCTCCTCGGGTCTGGTCCCCCGCCCAGTGCTTCACCTCCCCAGCAGGCATCGGGGTCCCCCCAGGAGCTCGGGCTAGAAGCTGCGCACGGAGACCGTTGGTCATGAGCTGCCTGACCTAGAGGGAAGGACTCAGCCTCACCAGAGTGGGCCACAGCACTGGCTTCTGGAGGCACCTGACGAAGAGGGGGTAGCACCCCAGACCCCTCCCACACTCAATGGACACCAAGTCCCAGCCTCTCCCGGTTCCCACTCCTCTCCGAGGCCTCACTCTCCTCCACCCATGCTCCCCTCAGCAGCCACAAGGGTCCTCCCACAGTACACCTGTGTCGGTGTCACTCCCCAGTTCAAGTCTCCATGGCTCTTACAGCCCCCCTACAACTGTTCTTCTTCCTCGGTGAGGTACCCTTTTGCCCCTGCAGATGCCAAACACCCTCTCAGCTCTGCTGTTTATACCCTCTGGTCCCTTTGCCTGAATCACTCTTTTCCGCCAAACTCCTATACATTCTTGGGCTGAGATCCCACCTCCTCTAGGAAGCCTTCCCTTCTGCCATGGCCTCTGTGTTTCCCCAATCACAGCCCCCAACCCAGGTAGGGCAGAGATAGCAGCCGTGCCTGTGCCCTTAGCCACAGCATCCTCTGTGCCCGCGTGCTGCCCCATCTGTGGCTGCTCTGTGTTGGGGGTGGAATGGTGCATACCTGGTCCCAGAAGACGTGGCCCCAGTAGCACTCCTCTCGGCTCCCATTGGACAGGCCCCCAGGGCTGAGGCCGTGGCAGGTGTAGCCTGGGGCCCCAGGCTGTGGCAGGGCACTGAGCACGTAGTAGAGGGCGCCACGCAAGGCCTGGCGTAGGGGTAGGGGCCCCACCACATCCAGGCCACAGCCAGCCCAGAGCTGGGCCCAGGCCTGGGCATGGACGGTGTACAGAGTGCCCCCGGCCAGCAGCTGCAAGGCCTCGGCAAGGCAGGCCTGGGCCTCAGCCCGGCTGCCACCTACAACGGTCAGGAACTCCCAGGTCTGGTCTTCCTCACTTTCCCCAAGCGTCAGGGCTGGGGGCACTGGTGTCCACAGCATGTGCACCTCCTGCTGGGACCCCCCAGGTTGCTCCGGGGTTAGTGTGTGGCCATAAAGGTACCTGCAAGAGTGTGGCCATGTCTAAGGGACCAGCTTCCTCCTTGGTCTACCTGGCCAGCCCCGACCCCCTCCTCACCGGGCTCCTTGGAAGTCGGGACCCAGATGCAGGTCCAGGTCTGGGCTTTCTGGGGAGAAGGTTGACCGCAACAGCACCGTGATGGGCCGGGTCCCCACGGCCACACGGGTGATAGACACACTGAAAGCTATGACGTGAGGCAGCGTGCGGTGGGCGTAGATGCGCTGGGAGGCCTGGAAGCCGGGGCCCTCTAGGGTGTGCAGAAAGGAGCCTGGAAATGGGCAGTGGGGGGGTCAGAGCAACTTGCGTGCCCCACTTAGGGCCATCGAGGACAGTTACAAAGCTACTGGCCGCTCAGGGAGGTGGATCCGCCCTCTGAGCCCCTACTGCCCCGTCTGGAGAGCTACAGTTGCACAGAGGACCCCAAGCTTGCACCAGTGCAGGAGGCCCGCAGAGCTGAAGCCCCCCTTTTCTTTGTGAGTCAGGCATCCTGCGTTAGGAGGTGGCAGGATGGGACTGCTGTTGGTTCCCCCACTCACCTGGAACGACAGTTCGAGTGGGGGAAGCAGGACAGTGGTGGGTTACCTGTGTTAGTGTCCAGGGCAAAGGTCTGGGTCAGCTGATCTCCTGTCTCTGCAGGGACCTCCAGCTGGACATTGAGGGGATTCGGCAGAATGGCCCGGTGTGTGTCCCCGGAAGCCCCATTGTACACGCCGCTCACATGCAGCGTGTCATGATACACACGTGTGCCCAAGTATGTGTTGGTCACGGTGGCCAAGAGCCGGGGATCACTGGGCAGAGAATGGGTCATGAATATGGTGGGGTCCTCACTGGCATTCTCCATGGAAAGTCTTGCTCAGCAGAGCGGCCTGGAAAAGGGGAAGTCGGTGGCTCCCAGGATTGGCCGGGCCTCCCTCTCTGGACTGTAAAGCCCAAAGCCCCCGAC
>NC_048233.1:91229012-91257278 GCF_002007445.2 Ailuropoda melanoleuca
GGGTGGGCCACCTGGGCAGCCCCGATTTTCCAGAGACCTCACTTTTGAGTTGCCCCAGGAAACACTTTCAACCCCAAGAGATGCTCAAACTCCTAATACTGGTCTCCGGAGACCCAGCTGGGTCCCCCAACCCCCACCGTAGGGTCTCAATTCGAGTCCTTCCAGCTCTTTCCAAGCCGCACCCCCACGAGCCCCGACCTGTTAGTGGGGCGTGAGGAGGCCTCAGTCTCGCGGACAGTCGCCCTCAAGAAGGCTGGCTTGGGGGAGGGGTGGTGTGTGTGCGGGAGCGCGGTCCCGGGGCGGGGGCGGGGAAGGAGCCGGAGCTCCGGGAGGCAGGCTGGGGAGGGTCTCTGGGGCTCACCGCAGCCCTGTAGGTCCCCCGGCTCCAGCCCGCTCAGCGTCGCCCCTCCAGGCCGCAGCGGGAAGTAGCCTGCCGCCGCCCCGTCGCCGGAAGGCCTTGCGGTCCCCGCCCCCAGGGCCGCGCAGGGCGGGGCAGCTGGGCAGGCGACCGGGCGCGTGGGTCCGTGTGCAGACCCGGTGCTACCGGTGCGCGGGTGGCGCTCGCAGGAAACTGCGTGAGGAGCCCACTTGGAACTCTGACCTCAGGGATGTGTCCAGGGACGGATAGGAGAGCGGCGGGGGCCTTTGGTGCACGGTTGCCCCGTCCGGTCTCGGCTTCCTGTGTCTCTCCCTCCGTGAGCCCCCAGGGAAAGTCCCTCCCTTTGCTCTGGCCCCACCTTCTGGCTCTCCCCAGCCTCTGCTCTCAGACTCCGTTTCGTTTCCCCCACCTGTCCACCCCGATGCTCCAGGGCTGGGCCCTGGGCCTGTCTCCTTGCCTCTCTGGCCCTGGCCTGACCCACATGTCTGTGCTCTGACCACTGGGCCCCGCCAGAGACACTCAGATTCAACGTGTCCCTGGAAACCAGCTCTTCTTGCAACTCCCCCAGTACAGGTGCTGGAGACTCCACCTTGGTCCAGCTGCTCAGGTCCCCTCTGTCCCCCCACACAGTTCCAACCAAAGGTCCTGTTGTCCTGCACTTGCCAGGGCTTGCCAGCTCTCACCGTCCCACTGCAAGCTCCAAGACCAAGCCGTCTTCTTGGATAAACACAGTCCACACTCTGCTTCTGCTCAGCCCTCTATGGTCCTTGTTAACACCGAGCCACAGCCACCCGGAGAGTGATTGGGCAGACCGTGCCTTCTGCTCAGAAGCCTGCAGTGGTGGGGGCGCCTGGGTGGCTCAGTCGTTAAGGGTCTGCCTTTGGCTCAGGCCGTGATCCCAGGGTCCTGGGATCGAGCCCCGCATGGGGCTCCCTGCTCGGCGGGAAGCCTGCTTCTTCCTCTCCCACTCCCCCTGCTTGTGTTCCCTCTCTCTCGCTGCCTGTCTCTCTCTGTCAAATAAATAAATAAAATCTTAAAAAAAAAAAAAAAGAAAAAAAAAAGAAGGCTCCAGTGGTGCCCACCTCACCTGGAGGACAGGCCAGCCAGCATTCCTGAACCCACCCTGACCCCCTCGCCTAGTCCACTGCTGCCACTCTAGCTTCCTTGCCGCTTCTGTAACAGTCCAAGCATGCTATGGACTGACTGTGTGCCCCCAGATCCACCAGTGTGACCGTATTTGGAAGTGGGGCCTTTGGGAGGTAATTAGGTCAAGAGCTGTCAAGAGTGGGATTAGAGACCTTACAAGAAAAGGCCCGAGAGCTAGCCTGCTCTTTCCACCGTGTGAAGAAACAGCAAGAGGACAGCCCTCTGCAGCCAGGAAGAGGGTCCTCACCGGACACCAGATTGACTGGCATCTTGGACGTCCCAGCCTCCGGCACTGTGAGAAATAAATTCCTGTGTTTGATAAGCCCCCCAGTTTATGGTATTTTGTCATGGCAGGCGAGCTGGCTAAGACACTCCTCTTCACGGCCTTTGAACTTGGCTGTTGCTTTACCTGGAACACTTTCTTCGAGATATTCTCAGGGCTTGATGCCTCACATCCTTCTGTTTTCAAATGCCCTGTCCTCTGTTAGGCTTCCACAGACCCCTTACTTGTAACAGGGAAGCCTTGCTTGGCTCCATTGTCCTTCCTCATTTGCCCTACTTTATGTTTCCCCAAAGCACTGGTTGGCCCCTGTCTATACATGTTTATTGTCCGTCTTCCTGCCAGGTTTCAGGAGGGGGAGGTTGGTCTGTTTTGTGGAATGAATGGCTGGACTTGAAAGGTGATTATGGAAGGGAATTTCCCCCGAGAAGTGAAGGCACTGACTCCCATGGTTCTCATCCACCTGGACTGAGGTCTCAGGAGCTGGTCAAGCCCTGCAGTGTAGAGCAGAGACCTCAGGATTCAGGAGCTGTCCACTGCTGGCCCTGTTCATCAAAGCCAGGCCTCGCCTCAGAGCTTCCTGCAGTCAGGCTGGAACCCTAAGCCTCAGTTCCCTCATCTGGGAAATGGGGAACACAACCCCACCCCATACAGGTGGACTGGGGACCAAAGGAAAGATTGTAAGCACTTGTTAGGATGCTTGGCCACGTGCAACAGAAATCAACAGAAGTGACTCCAAAGGAGAATGTATTATCAGTGCATGGGGTGGGGGGCAGGCTGTCTACCACCCGTGCCATCATGGCTCCCAGCCAGAGTCCCAGCTGCTGCTCCATCTCCCCTCTCTCCTGGTCTCCATCCCTGAAGACCTAGAAGGTGAACGGGCACCTCTGGACTGGGACTACACAACCTCAGGGATGGCTTCGCTCCCAATGCCAAGACCCAAATTCCTGGGGAGGAATGGTGACCTGCCCACCTTTGGTCAGGGGTCAGCCGCTGCTTGCTCTCCCGTGACCAGGGACAGAGTTGTTGGGGCTGTGGGGCCCATAGTGCAGATGGGATGGGATCAGTGAAGGGGTCGCTCTGCACTGAACACACCAGGTGAAGGCCAACACAGGGTAGGTGCTCGATGACTGGGAGCTCTGTTTCCCCAGGTAAGGGACCACATGTGTCCTCGCCTCCCACCTGCCTGCCCCCAGCTCCTCAGGCTCCAAAGAGCTGCCCAGAGCAGAGAGCAACACCTTCCTGCCCTTGGGATGAGGAAGTCGACTCCGTAGGGCTGCCTAGAGTCCTCCCCTGGCCTTCAGGGCCTCAGAGGGCACTGCTGAATCCTGTGGGAGGGCTGGGGTGACTGTCCAGTGCTGGGTGGGAGATGACCAGACCTGGCTTTGCCGTCCTCACTGTCTGCAGCTCCTTCAGTGACTGCTCGCTCAGCGCCATGGAAGTCAGACTGTAGCCGTGCACACAGAACACAAGTGGGAGTAGGTTGGGGAAGCTGAGGCCAAGGCTAGGGGGACAGTAACAGGGCAGCAGTGTGGGGGCAGTGATGGGGCTGTTGGCCTGGGCTGTGCTAAAGGCATGCAGTGACAGAAGGTGGTTAGGCAGGGGGATCAGAGACTGGGGGAAGGGGTTAGGGGCTGGGGGCCAGAGCCTTTGGGGGAGCAACAGGGTGTTGGGATCACTGGCCCAGACTTGCCATGGGCACCAGATGACAGATGGACATTTGGTCTGGTAGAGTGACTGAAGCCAGGGGCTGGGGCCAGGGCTTTGGAGCACCGGTCTCCAGGGGCTGGGTTTGAGTGTGGTCGCTCGGGGGGCCCTGGGAGGGGTTCCACTTAGGGGTCCAGGGGAAGTCCCCAGGCACCCAGCCCAACCCACCGTCGAGAGGCTGAGTCCCCAGCACCTTTCCCACCCCTGCCTCTACCTGAGGGTCTGCAGGCGGCATCCTGGTTGCTGTAGGACCGCACACAGGTAGGTTACCATGGACTCTGACAGGTGACAGTCACTGAGGTCCAGGGTAGTCAACGCTGGGCTCTGCCTGAGCACGCTGATGAGGTACCGGAGTGCTTCCTGGAGGCCGGGCTGCTGCACCCTGGGGAAGGGGAACCTCAGGACTGCCGCGGACACTCCCCCTCCCGTCCCTGGCTCACGACCCTGCCCTGGCCCCTTCCTTAGTCTCTCCCAGGCCAGGTCTCACCAGAGCTTCTGTACCCGGCACTGGGGCCAGGCCAGGCCCTCACTCAGCACACGCAGGCCTGCCTCGCTGAGCCGGTTGTGGAGCAGGCTCAGCTCCCTCAGGGCGGGGGCCTCCCTCAGGGCCTCAGAGAGGTCTTGGCAGACAGAGTCAGGCAGCTTGCAGCGGGACAGCCTGTGGTCAAGAGGCACACGGGTCTGTGTTCAGGCCCCTTGGCTGCCTTGCCATACCCCAGCTCTGCAAACTGCCCCGTCCTTGGGTGGCTGAGGTCCCCTCTGGCGATATGTTGGCTCCACAGGAACAGAGTTTCCTTCACCCTTTGTCGCCACATGTGTGCCTGCGGAGCCTTGGCCATATGTGCAAGTGCCGGACTGCACTCCGCTTTTCCGTTAGGACACAGCGCACTGCCTTAGACCTTACTGTCCACGTGTTTAATTGCATGTCCTTGTCCATCGAGTTAAGGTAGGCCATAGTTTATTCAATTATCCGGTCCCTAACAATTGAGCATTTGTAGCGTCTCTACTCTTTGGCCATTATAAATAATGCTGTGATGAACATCTTCACACATTCAGTCAGGGGCAGAATCGATGGGCCAAATGTGCCGATCGCCTTCTTGGCTCCCCCTGTCTATCTTCGGGCTGCTGGAGTACCCCCCACCCAGCTAAGGGGCCATGTCACCATGCCCCACCGGTACTAGTTCCTCAGCTTCTCTTCGTTTCTGCTTGCTTGGTGGTAGGTCATGTACTCAGTGTTGCCACATTAATTCTCATACCAACCCTCTGAGGCAGAATCTGCTGGCTCCACTTCATAGGGGCAGAAACAAGCTCAGACAGACTGACTTGCCCAAGGGCTCAGAGGCAGGCAACCAGGACTCAGAGCCTGTGCCCTCAGTACTTCCCTCCATTGCCTGTAAGAGTTCGGGGGGCCTGCCCAGCACTTTCCAATAGCACCTAGCAGCCTTCCTTTGTTTGTTTCCTTTCTTTGGAAGGAAAGTATGTTCTGGTCTTCTTTATCCCTCCCCCAGAATGCTTAGCTGCACCATGCTTTCCACTCAAACTGGGGCCAAACCCTCCTTCCTAACTGACACCGAAGCTGGTCTTGGAGCCCCTGTCCCCATCCCCTCCTTCCTCCTCCGTCCTGTGTGGGCACAGCCTGTTGACCCCAGCCCGGGACACCAGAGGCCACAGGTTCTCAGCCTGTCCCCTCAGCCATTTCCAGACGGGGCTACTCCTCTGTCCCTGCCCAGAGTATCCTGCTTTCCATGCCTTCCAAAGGAGGGGTGGGGGCATGGCCACTCACGTCAGGCTGTTCAGACCACAATGTTGGTCAGTCATGGCCTCGAAGAGTGAACGTAGTGGAGAGGCCTGGGGTTTTCTCATGGTGGCTTGTGAACTGCTAGGAGAGAGAGCAAGGTGAAGCCCACCCGTACCCTTCCAGTCCCTACCTCTTTCCAGTGCTCCTGAGGTCAGAGCTGCCTCTGCCCTCAACCCCAAACTGAGCCAGGGCCCCTCCACCCTCTTCACTCCAAACCCAGAGTGAAACCTCTGAGCTGGGGCCCGTGCACCTCCCCGCTGAAGCAGTCTATGTGAGTCCAGCCCGTGTGGGGCGGCATGTCACTCACATTCCGAGGTGGGTCTATCCTTGCACCTGCAGTGGGCGTCCCCAGCCCCTGCCCCTGCCAATATCCTGACGTTCATTATCTCAACAGATGCTGAGCTCTGGGTCAAGTCTGGGTTGGAGCTAAGACAATTTGTCCCGAAGGAGCTGAGGTTCTGGTGAAGGGGATAGACCTGGGTAGATGTCATGGCATACAGCGGTCTATGGGGCACTTCTGGAGCCACAGGGGTCCCAGGCCAGCTGGGGGAGCCTGGCAAAGCACAGACAACAGGCAGCAAACAGAGCGTTCTGGGTGGAGGGAACAGCAGGTTCAAAGCTCAGGGCACAGCAGGCATAGTGTATTCCAGAACTTATTAGAAAGCTGGGCCAGGGCCGCACGGCCATGCTAGGAGGTTTGCCTTGGATGTGGACAGCTGGGCGTTGGCATGGGAAGGGCACCCTGGGAAAGGAGATGGACAGATGGACATTGGGAGGCTGCCTTGCAAGGGGGTGCGATCCTCCTCTGGGGGAGTAGGCGTCCGGTGTGGACGTGCCCCACGCCCCCCGACCGATGCAGGGGCACACACATTCCCCCCACCTAGGGCCTGTGAACGAGGGCCACCTTGCCCCGTAGACTCACGAGCTGCCACTCAGGCTGCCATGCAGCCGCTTCAGCAGGCCCTTCTTTTTCTTCTCTTGCGCGGGGACCAGTCCACAGCTAACCAGCCGCAGTGCCTGCCCGGCGGGGCAGCACCTTACGCAGTAGCTCAGGACGACCAGGTCCATGCGGCTGAAGCGCACTCGCTCCAGCTCCAACTCAGGCAAGCCCCGCAGCGCCTGGCGCACGAAGGCGCCCTCCTGCGTCTCGTACAGGCAGTAGAGCAGCTCCAGCGGGTAGTTGAGCTCGCCCTCCTCCTCTTCTGGCTCCTCGGTCTCTTCGGTCCCCTCAGCTGCCGCCCTAGGGCGGCCCTGGCCCTGTTCCTGCACCCACCGCAGGACCTCCTGCTTCACGCGCTCGGAAGCCACGCCGCCGAAGTGGCGCTCGACGTCGCGCATGCGCTCCGTGTTCAGCAGCCCGAAGAGGAAGCGCGTGGTGAGCGTGAGGTGGCCGCGCAGCTCGGTGTCCCCCCGCAGAAGCGCTCCTACACTGTCAGCCGGTGCCCTGAGATCCCGCTCATCCTCCAGAAGGTAGGACAGCGCGGCGAAGAATTCCTGGAAGCTCTGGTCCATGAACTGGTAGGTGACCTCCGTCTCCAGCACGCCCGGCAGCTCTTTCTTGCTGAGAAACAGCGTCTGGACTTTAGAGCCGCGAAGCGCCAGTCGTTCCAGATCCTTCTCCCCGAACTGCGCCCTGTGCCGGAGGATGCCTTCACGGGCCAGGCGGCACAGCTTGCGCAGCTCGCCCTGCATCTGGGGACCGTCGGCGGCAGGCGCCGAGCTCAGGACGCTGGCGATGAAGAGCAGGTACACGGACGTGGTCGTCTTGGACGTGCGCGACAGGTCCTGGCCGAGCTCGAGCTGCTGGCGCAGAACAGTGCACACGATCCAGCACACGAAGGGCACGAAGCACAGCGCAAACAGCGTCTCATTCTCCTTCACGAAGCGGTAGGCACGCTCCGCCATCCGTTCGTCCCGAAAAAACTTGTGGAAGTACTTCTTCTTGTCCTTGTCCGAGAAGCCGCGCACCTCCGCGCACTGCGGTGAGCACAGGCGGCTCTGCAGCCTCCCGGGGGCGGTGGCGCGCGCGGTCACCAGCAGGCGGGCATGGGGCAGGAGCGTCTTGCTCATCAGGCCGCCCAGCACCCGCGCGCCGTCTGCCGCCTCGAAGGGGTCTGTGCAGGGCGCGGCCTCGGCGGGCCCCGGCGGCGGCAGCTCATCCGCGCCGTCCAGGATGAAGAGCAGCCGCTCGGAGCGCGCGAGCATCTGCCGCACGGGCGCGCTGCGGTGGGGACACTGGTCTAGGATCAGGCCGGCCAGGCTGCACGTGCCCGGTCGCTCCAGCAGCTCGCGGCAGGGCAAAAAGAAGGCGAAGTCCACCTGGTCGTGGTACAGCTTGCCTGCCGCCCAGTCGTACAGGATCTTCTTAGCCGCCATGGTTTTGCCGATGCCCGCCGGGCCCTGCAGCACCACGGTCAGAGGCCGCTGGCCTTCTCCGTCGCGGCCGAACAGGCGGTTGAAGGTGTGGGTGTCCGAGCGCCGAGCGCGCTCTGGCTCCTGCTCCTCCGCGAGCCCCGGAACCTCGTCCACCAGCGTGGCGCTCTCGCGCGCGATGAGCAGTTTGGTGAAGCGCTTGTTGATCTTGACCGAGCGGGCGTTCCGCTCCTTCACCTTGGCATGCTGCTGCAGGACGTGCTCTCTGTACTTCTTCTTGTACTCTGGTGGGGGCCGGGAGAGGGGCCGGAGGGAGCAGAGGGAACGGCGTGTGCGTGGGGGGCGGGGAGGACAAGGGCCATTCCCCAACACATGAGGCTCAGGCGTGTTTCCCCAGCTAACCCCAGCCCCTCGCCCCAGCCAGCCTTCCCACACATTGTCCTCCCCGGGAACAGCTGTCGGGAACCTCGGAGCCGTGTAGAGGACGCTCGCGCTGCAATCTGAGGGTCGCCCCCCGCCCGCCGCCGCCCCGACAGCTTGGGGCCTGTGCTTGGGACTGAGGGAGACCTACCGGACACGGAGAGCAGCGCCGAGGAGCTGGGGCCGAGCCCTGGAAGGGAGACCAGTGGTGAGCCCTGCAGAACGTGCAGGGGCGGGGCGGGGCCGCAATAGGGACTTGGGGCCACACTCAAGAGCGTCCAGGATCCGAGCCCTGGGGCTAGTGAATTTGTGGACGGGGAAGTGGGAAGGATGGTGGCCCGAGGCTCAGACCCTGCCCGGGCGGAAGCGAACGGAGAGGCAGGGACCCTCGCCACGCACGACCCCGCGCTCACGCTGTAGACGCTGTTCCTTGAGTCGCGCCGCCACGTCGCGCACGTCCGCCCTCTTCAGGGTCTTTCGGGTCACGTCCAGCGCAGGCTCCGGCCCGTAGAACTGGGTCAGCTGCTCCGCCAGGTCCATGGCGTCCGCGCGCTCCAGCCGCCCCCACGGGATGCTGCGGCCGTCCAGGGGCGCATCCCGCAGCTTGTGGCGGAAGCGCTTCAGCTGCTCCTGGCTCAGGTCCTCGAGCGCGGCCCGGAGGAGCTCTCGCGCGGCAGCCGCGCGGAACTCGGTGCTGGGCGCGGGCGGGAGGTAGGGGTCAACGCGTGTGTGGCTTCGGCGACCCCAGCCCTGCCCCGCCTCCCACCCTACCCGACCCCGGCGTCGGGGCGCTCAGAGGCAGCCGCGTTTCTCCAGGTGACTGCAGGGCAACGCTTGGTAGCGCTCAGCGGGGACGGAAGTCGTGGAGGGGGTGGGTGGGCTTTGCTCCAAGGCTTGCCGCCTGGTGGGGAAGTGGGGTGGTGAAGGGGGCACTGGCCACCGCGGACCCAAGCGCTAGGGGGCGCCTTCCTGCTCTGTTCCTCCCACTCACGTGGCTAGGCCAGGTCCAAACCCTCAGATGAGGTAACTACCAGGGCCTGCGTTTTCCCCTTTCCTTCCTCTCCCCCCTTCCCTTTCCTTCCCTGGAAGCCGCGAGCCAAGCTGGCCTCAGCGACTGTGTTCCATGACACTCGTCTCACTGCACCTGTTAGCGGGGCCCAGGCTGGGGGCCTTGCACCAGGGGCTGAGTCTGAGCCCCTCCTGGGAACAGACCCACGGGATGCCCTCTGTGCAGAGGGAGTCCCTAGAATCCTGAACCTGGGGGATGTTGGGGGAAGGTTGCGGATAAGGGGGTGTGAAGCCCTAGGGCGTCAGCAGCGAGAGGGGAGGCCTTAGAGCACTCCCCAGTGACCACCCTGAAAGCCAGCACTCACCTGGAGCAGAAGGCCTCTGGCTGGTCCATGGAGTCTGGCCCCTAGGACTAGCACTCAGGGGCCGAGTCAGGGATCAGAAAGGTGACCTCTCCCGAGGTTGACTGGAGCCAAGTTCTAGGGGAGTTGTCCAGCCCCGTCCATGCCCTAGGCCCAAGTGCTCTCAGGCAGCCAGCACGAAGATGTCCGTCCAACGGTTGCAAGCTCCCAAACTCAGGCCCTGGGGCACATGCACACAACCACCCTTTAAGAGTTTTGCTGGGTGACCTTTGATTTTCTTCTAATCTTTTCCCCGTTAGTTACCGTACTCTGAAAACCCACAGGGTGTGGCAGCGAGGCAGAGCTGTGAGCAGGTGACTGCAGAGCAGGGGGGGATGTGTGGAGGAAGTGGCTGGCTCAGAGTTAGACCTTCAGCTTGAAGGCCTCGACAGAAGTTAGATTCTGAGGCAGAGGGGACACTGGGACTTGTAAGATATTCTCAGGGCAACAAGGCTGTCATGTCGGCCAGGGAAGAGCGCTGTGACTTCTCAGACCTGGCTTGAGTAGGCTGATGGGAAGAGGTTTGGAGGTGAGGAGTGTGTGTGACTGATGTGGGACCATGTGTGACAAAATGAATGTGGGTTCTACTGACAGTGTCTGCCCGTGTGTGTGTCTGTGGCCATGTTAACGCTGTGTTTGTGTGAGTGTATCTGTGGTCAGCTCAATAATAGACCCCAAAGATATCAAGTCCTAATCTCTGGAACCTATGAAGGTCCCCTCGTACACCAAAAGGGGCTTTGCAGATGTGATGGAATCAGGCTCTAGAGATGCGAAGATGGTCCTGGATTATCCGGATGGGCTGTAAATGTCATCTCAAGTATCATGGATAGAGGAAGAGGGGGCTTTGGCCCAGAGGAAGGCCATGTGACACTGAAGCAAGATGCTAGGCTGCTGGCCCTGAAGTGGGAAGAAGGGCCACGAGCCAAGGAGCACAAGGAACGCAGCGCTAGAAGCTGGAAAGGCAACTTGAAAAGGCAAGGTGAGGACATGTCCTCTAGAGCTGCTGGAGGGAGTGTGGCCCAGCCAACCCATGGAACTCGGCCCAGTGAAACTGATTTTGGACCTCCGACCTCCAGAACGGGAGAGGGTACATGTGTGCTCTTTTATGCCAGGTCTGCTGCAGCTTTTACAGCAGCCACAGAAAATGAACACAGTATCTCTCTAAGCATTACCGGGAACCTGTCTGCAAGAACAGGTGTTCTGGAATTGTCACTGCCTTTCTGGCCATAAGCCATCCTTGTGTTCATTCCTGCTTCCACCAGGAGCCTCGAGAACTGCCCTTTGGGGAGAGAACCCAGAGTCCTGGGAGCCTCTATTCTGGCTGCCCCCTCCACCAGGAGGAGGGGACTCACAGAGATGACATTTCTTTTTTTTTTTTTTTTAATGATTTTTTATTATATTATGTTAGTCACCATACAGTACATCCCCGGATTCCGATGTAACGTTCGATGATTCATTAGTTGCGTATAACACCCAGTGCACCATGCAATACGTGCCCTCCTTACTACCCATCACCAGTCTATCCCATTCCCCCACCCCCCTCCCCTCTGAGGCCCTCAGTTTGTTTCTCATAGTCCATGGTCTCTCATGTTTCACCCCCTTCTGATTACCCCCCCTTTCTTTATCCCTTTCTTCCCCTACAGATCATCCTAGTTCTTATGTTCCATAGATGAGAGATATCATATGATATTTGTCTTTCTCTGCTTGACTTATTTCACTTAGCATTACAGAGATGAACATTTCTCCCTGATTTTTTTTTTTTTCCCTGTTTAAGGCAAGTAGACCACATGTCTGCCTGAAGAGGGCTCAGGCTTTCAGAGGTATGGCTCTGTTGAGCCACACTCACATCTTCCCCAGGGTAGCACCCTCCCTCTCTCCTACTCCCCAAATTCCTGACAGAGCCCCACCCATCTAACTTGAGTACCCTCCACACTGGGCAGCCCCTGGACACAGGGCAGGGTTGGGAGCAGAGAGCCTGGAGGGGCTGCTGCCAGCACACAGGGGCAGGGGACGCTTTGTGCTTTGAAAGGACTCTTGTGAACATGAACACATCTCACTGTCCCCACAGAGCACTGAAAGGTAGGGGCGGTGCACCTGCCCTGCGTATTGAAGCAGCTTCACGTGGGGCAGGGCCCAGAGTGCGGACAAGACCCTTACTCCAGGCCATGGTGAGGGTGACAGTCCACAAAGCAGAGGAGTGGACTGCTCTCCTTGGAATCAGGGTCCTGGGGACAAACACCTAGCAGAGCTGGGCGTCAGCTGCCAGGAGAGGTTGGGGGTGGGGGTGCTACTGTCGAGAGCTCCGTATGAGGTCCCGGCTCCCTTGACCTGCTGGCTCCTGACTTAGCTCCTCTGGCGTGGCTGGGATTCTGCGGAAGCAAAGCAACAACAGATGGACAACAAACGTTAAGTGTTTCAGGGCTCAACCGTGGACCGAACGTGGGCCCTTCTCAGCTCGGGGGGCATTGCAGGGCCCTGGGCCACAGTGCACCCCTCACGGACCCCTCACTGAGCCCCATTTCAACCCTGAGAGGCTCCACATGCCCCCACTCCTGCAGGCAGAGACAGGGGTCCCACATTGGCCGGTGCTGTGTTTCTCCTAAATGCACGTTCACTTTTCCTCTCCACAGGATGATTTCTTGAAAGCAGGTTCTCTCCAGCGGCACTGTCTCCCTTCCATTGTCAGGCAGAAGGGGCCGTCATCAAGAGCACAGTCTCCTAGCCAGAATGTCAGGATCTGATCCTGCCTCCACCACCCAAGAGCGGGATCACTCTGGACAAGTTGCTTAACCTCTCTGTGTCTCTGTTTCCTCGTCTGCAGAGTGGCATGGTAATGGCACTCCAACAGCGAGGGTGGAGACGAGTGAGGCTGTCATACCTCTACCTTGCCCATTCTAGGTGTCGGTGGTCACCACCGCTCCCGTTCTGGGCAGCTCTGTTTTCTGGGTCACCGAGGACATCCTGATTTCCAAACCCACTTTGGTTCTGACTCCGCTCACCTCTCTCCAGGACTTGACACTCTGACCATGAGCTTTTCCTTGAGATGCGTGCTCTTTTCCTTTTGTCAAAGGGACTGAGAGGGGCAAGTCAGAGATAGCATAGGGTTGGAGGAAGTGCGTGCATCTGCTCTGGTGTGTTCTGCCATAATCAGCACAGGAAGGGCCCTGAGGCCTGTGATTTTGGGATGTCAAGGTCATCCCCATCTCCTAAGATGGACCCTCCTTAAGTGGATTCTGTGCCCCACAAACTCTCAGCAGCTGCTGATAACAACCCTGGAAAAGGCTTTGATCATGGGAGCCAGAATCAGGGAGCCTTGCTGTGAGCTGAGCTGTGGAAGCATGGGGATGAGGAGCGGAGGTTGGGAACAGGTGGAGGGGTGCAGTTGGGGGGTGGAGAAGGCCAAGGGCTTTCATTTTTAGAAAGGGGTAAGCAGGCGAGGAAAGGAAATGGGGGAGTGGTGTGGGCAAACTGTGCCTTTTCATTCTGCATTTGTGTCACCCCCAGGTTTAGCTGCTGAGCAGGACCTCTTCCAAAGGCACAATCTTGAAGTCTTTACCAAGTAACTTAGACTGCACCGTGAAATCCCTCAGAGTTCCCTCCCACAGGGATTTTGCTACCTGGGAAAACTGAGGAAAACCTTTGAGCATTTCATCCTCTCTCACAATTTGTC
The DNA here is from genome assembly GCF_002007445.2 of Ailuropoda melanoleuca. Taxonomy (NCBI): domain Eukaryota; kingdom Metazoa; phylum Chordata; class Mammalia; order Carnivora; family Ursidae; genus Ailuropoda; species Ailuropoda melanoleuca. Next base: position 91,242,195 of record NC_048233.1, read on the forward strand.
CTCATGGCAGCTGCTGATGAGGTCCCTCTGGTGCCTTCAGCATCACCCACTCCTCCTTTGGGGGTTCCCCTCCCCTTAGTTCTCCTGCCTTCGAAAAGACTCATTCTTGAGTGCTCATACCCTCACCAGAATACTTTCTTCCCTGTTCTGAGCATTCCACTTCACGTCTTGACCTCAGAGAAAACCTTTTCTGGAGGAGTGGGAAAGACGAGGAAAAAATGGACCTATAACTGACCCCCTCCTCTGTGTGCTAATATTAGATAACTTGGCTAAAATGGACAGATTCCTACAAAGACACAAACTACTGAAATGGACTCAAAAGAAAGAATCTGAATAAATTTACAAGTGAAGAGATTGAATTGATAATAAAGAAAAAATCCCACAAAGAAAAGTCCACACCCAGATGGCATCACTGTTGATTCTATCAAACATTTAAAGCATTACAAAGACTCCTTCACAAACTCTTACAAAAAATAGAAATGAGAAGGATACTTTCCCAACTCATTCTGTGAGGCCATATTACCCTGATACTAAACAAGGCAAACACATCACAAGAAAACTAAAGACCAATATCCCTGATCAATAGAGACACAGAAAATCTTCAACAAACTCCTAGAAAACAGAATCATTAACATATAAAAAGAATTACAGACCATGGCTAAGTGGAATTTATCCCCGTAGTGCAAGGTTGGCTTGACATCCCAAAGTCAATTAGTGTAACTGGGGAGTCCTTGCTGTGCCCATCCAGTAGGAGCTGGCCAGGCAGCCTGGGTGGTTCTCATTGCCCTTTTCTCTGATGAGGGTTTTCATTGCAGTGATTCTGTTCCTTTTATACTCTTGTACACTGGGAATTTTAGAGGTAGATGTCTTGTCTCTTAGCCTTCAGAAGGTCTAGTGGCTACAAGCTCAGATCAACGAGTCAGCAGGGCAGGTTTCTTCAAACGCATTTCTCTCAGACTTGAAGACAGTTGTTTTCTTCCAGTGTTTTCACATGGTCTACACTCTGGGTCTCCAATACGGATTTTAATACATCCTAAACTACTGAGGGAAGGAAAATATTCAGTCCCAGTCCTCTCTAGCCTTCCTGTCTCACTCAAAGAAGAATTTTGAAAGAAGCCAGAGGGAAAGAAAGCCCACCAAAGAACAAAGATACAAATTACATCAGATCTTTCTTAGAAATCATGCAAGCAAGAAGGGAGTGGAATGAGATATTTAAATTGTTGGAAGAAAAAAAAATCCACCTACCTAGGATTCTGTATCCAATGGCATTATACTAAAGTGAAGGAGAAATAAGAACTTTCTCATACAAACAAAAATTGTCGAAATTCGTCATCAAGAAGATCAGCCCTGCCAGAAGTGTTAATAGGAGTTCCTCAGAGAGAAGAAAAAGAATATAGGTCAAGATTCAGATCAACATAAATGAAGAGGATTATTGAAGGAATAAATGAAGGTAAAATAAAATATTTTATTTTTCTTATAGTTAACTGATCTATCAGTTTGTTCAAGATAATAATAGCAATATATTGGTCGAATATAGCTTGTGAGTAAGGGAAACGTGTGACAGTAATGTCCTAAGGAACGGGAGGGAAGAGTGGGAGTGGCCTGTTGTAATACTGGCACTGCCTGTGGAGCGGTGCAGCGTTGTACGAAAGCAGACCTAAAGTAATTGTAGGCACATCCCAACTTCTAGGACAACCACCAAAGCATTTAGAAAAGAAGTATAAATTGGGCACCTGGGTGGCTTGATTGGTTAAGTGTCTGACTCTTGATTTCTGCTCAGGTCATGATTTCAGGGTTGTGAGATCGAGCCCTGTGTTGGGCTCCACACTGGGCCTGGAACCTGCTTAAGATCATCTCTCTTCCTCTCCCTCTGTGCCTCCCACCCCACTTATGCTCTCTCTATCTCTCTCTCTCTCTCAAAAAAAAGTATAATTGATATGCTAAGGGAAGAGCGAAACCAGAATAATGTAAAATACTCAAAACCAGAGAAAAGGCAGAAAAAGAGTGGAAGGAAAAAAGAACAAGAAAGTGAGACAAAGGGACCAAATAGCAAATGGTTACAAATATGACAAATACTAATTCAACTATATCAATAATCACTTTAACTGTGAGTGACCTAAATACCAATTAAAAGAGAGAGACTATCAGAGTGGATAAAAAACATGTCCCAACTGTATGTTGTTCACAAGAAACCCACATCAAATATAAAGACACAGATCGGTTAAAAGTAAAGGGATGGAGGGGTGCCTGGGTGGCGCAGTTGTTGGGTGTCTGCCTTCGGCTCAGGGCGTGATCCCGGCGTTATGGGATCGAGCCCCACATCGGGCTCCTCCGCTGTGAGCCTGCTTTTTCCTCTCCCACTCCCCCTGCTTGTGTTCCCTCTCTCGCTGGCTGTCTCTCTCTCTGTCAAATAAATAAATAAATAAATAAATAAATAAAATCTTTAAAAAAAAGAATTTTAGGGAGAAATAGACGAATCCACTTTTATGTTTGGAAACGTCAATACCCCTCTCTCAGAGATGGACAGATCCAGCAGGCAGGAAATCAGTAAGGACATAGTTGAACTCAGCACCATCAATCAGCAGGATATAATGGACATCCATTGACTACTCCAACTGATGACAGCAGAGCACACATTCTTCCCAAGCTCATACGAAGCATTCACCAAGATAGACCACGTTCTGGGCCATAAGACACATCCTAACAAATTTAAAAGAGTAGAAGTCATACAATGTCTGTTCAGATCACAATGGAATTACACTAGCATTCAATAACAGAAATATATCTAGAAAATCTCCAAATATTTAGAGATTAAACAACACACTTCCAAATAACACAATGGTCAATGAAGAAGTCTTGAGAAAATTTAAAATAATGTTATCCAAATGAAAATGAAAAAACAACTTATCAAAATTTGCAAGACTCATCTAAATCACTGCTTAGAGGAAAATTATAGCATTACATGCATATATTAGAAAAGAAAAGTGCTCTAAAATCAATAATATAAGCTGTTACCCTGAGAAACTGGGCGGGGGCGGGGGGAGGCAAGTTAGATCCAAAGTAAGCAGAAAAAAAGAAATAATAAAAATTAGGTCAGAAATCAATGAAACTGAAAGCAGGAAGTTAGTAGAAAAAAATATCAAGAATGAAAATCTAGTTCTTTGAAAAGTTCAATAAAATTCATAAGCCTCTAGCAAGACTAACCAGGAAAAAAAAAAAAAGAGATAAGGGGTGCCTGGGTGGTGCAGTCATTTAAACGTCCAACTTTTGGTTTCGGTTCAGGTCATGATCTCAGAGTTGTGAGATCGAGCCCCACATCGGGCTCTGTCCTCAGTGCGGCGTCTGCTTGGGATTCTCCCTCCCTCTGCCCTTCCCGCTCGTGCTCTTTCTCTCTCTCTCAAATGAATAAATTAATCTTTTAAAAAAAGAGACAAGGTGCAAAGGTACAAATTATTGATATCAGAGTGAAAAAGGGACCATCACTTCAGATCCCATGGACATTAAAAGGATAATAAAGGAATATTATGAACAACTCTATGTTCACAAATTTGACATTTTGGATAAAGTAGATCAATTCCGTGAAAGACACAATATATCAAAACGTGCACAAGGAGTAGATAATACGAATATGTCTGTATTTACCAAAAAAATTGAGTCACAAATTAATAATGTTCCAAAACAGAAAGTACCAGGGCCAGATGTGTTCACTGGTGAATTCTAAAGAGAAATAATGGGACGCCTGGGTGGCTCAGTCATTAATTGTCTGCCTTCAGCTCAGGTCATGATCCCAGGGTCCTGGGATTGAGCCCCGTGTCGGGCTTCCTGCTCAGCGGGGAGCCTGCTTCTCCCTCTCCCTCTGGCCCTGCTTGTGTTCCCTCTCTCGCTGTCTCTCTGTCAAATAAATAAAATAAAATCTTAAAAAAACATAAAGAAGAAATAACAGCTCTACTATCTCGTCCAGAAGACAGAAGCAGAGGGAACCCTTCCTAACTCATACCATGAAGCCAGCATTATCTTAATACCAAGACGAGACACGGACAAAATTGAACAATATCTCTCATGAACGTAGATGTAAAAATATTCAACTAAGTATTAGCAAATTGAATCCAACATGTGTAAAATAAATTATACACCGCAACCAAGTGAGATTTATCTCAGGTATGCAATGTTGGTTTAATATTCAAAATTCAATTAATGTAATCTATCACATCAACAGGCTAAAGGAAGAAAAAGCACATCATCATATCAATAGATGTAGGAAAAAATTTGACAAAACCCAACACCCATTCATGAGAAAAACTCTCAGCAAACTAGGAATAGAGGGGAACTTCCTCACTTAATAAAAGAGATCAGCTAAAAACCCTACCACTAACATCATACTTAATGGTGGGAAACTAGAAGCTTTCCTTCTAGGGTTGGGAACGAGACAAGGAAACTCCCTCTCAGCACTTCTAACCAACAAAGGAAGTCTAAGCCTATGCAACAAGACCAGAAAATGTAATAAGGGTATACAGATTGGGAAGGAAGAAATTCACTCTTTTCCCCCCATACATGACATGATTGTCTATGTAGAAAATTCCAAAGAATTAAAAACTCCTGAAACTAATAAACAATTATTGTGAGGTGGCAGGATACAAGGTCAATATACAAAAGTTGCTTGCTTTCCTATGCACTAGCAATGAACAACTGGAATTTGAAATTAAAACAGATCATCATTTACATTAGCACCAAAAAAGGTAAAATACTTAGGTACAAATTAACAAAATATGTATGAGATCTGTATGAGGAAAACTACAAAGCTCTGATGAACGATATAAAAAATACGAATCAATGGAATAACATTCCATGTTTATGGATAGGAAGATTCAATATCATTAAGCTCAATATAATCCCAATCAAAATCCCAGCAAGTTATTTTGTGACATTGCCAAATTTATTCTAAAGTTTATACAGAGAAGCAAAAGACACAGAGTAGCCAACACAATACCGCATCAGAACAGATGCTTCAAGACGTGCTATAAAGCTACAATGATCAGGACAGCATGCTACTGGCAAAAGGCTAGAGAAATAGATCAATGGAATAGAATAGAGAGCCCACATATAGACCCACACAAATGGTCAACTTATCATTGACAAAGGAGGAAAGGCAATTCAATGGAGAAAGGATACTCTTTTTTTTTTTTTTAAAGATTTTATTTATTTATTTATTTGACAGAGATAGAGACAGCCAGCGAGAGAGGGAACACAAGCAGGGGGAGTGGGAGAGGGAGAAGCAGGCTCATAGCGGAGGAGCCTGATGTGGGGCTCGATCCCAGAACGCTGGGATCATGCCCTGAGCCGAAGGCAGACGCTTAACCGCTGTGCCACCAAGGCGCCCCGATACTCTTTTTTTTTTCTGGTTAAAAGGTTTATATTTACCTTATTTTATTGATGTATAATTGACATGCAATATATTAATTTCAGATATACAACATAGTGATTCAACATCTACATACATTATGAAATGCTCACTACGATACGTCTAGTTACCATCTGTCAACACAGAAGTTATTGCAATATTATTGACTGTATTCCTTTTGCTGTACTTTACATCCTTGGGTGTAGTTTATTTTCTAACTGGAAGTTTATACCTCTTAATGCCCTTCATGTATTTTTCCTAGAAAGGATAGTTTTTTTTTTTTTTTCAACAAATGGTACAGGAACAACTGGGTATCTACATGAAAGAAAAAAATCTAGACACAGACTTTAACCTTTCACAAAAATTAACTAAAAAATGGAACATAGACCTAAATGTTAAACGGAAAACAATAACATTTTTAGAAGAGAACACAGGAGGAAATCTAGGTGATCTTGGCTTTGGCAATGGCGTTTTAGATACAACACCAAAGGCATGATCCATGAAAAAGAAAATTGATACATTTGACTTCATTAAGGTTAAAAACTTCTGTTCTGCAAAAGACATTGTTGGGAGAATGAAAAGACAAGCCACAGACTGGGAGAAAATATTTGCAAAAGACATATCTGATAAAGGAATGTTATCCCAAACATACAAGAACTGCCAAGACTCCCAAATAAGAAGACAACCTGCTTAAAAAGTGGTCAAAGATCTGGATGCGTCACCAGGGATATTTACCTAAATGAGTTGAAAGATTGTATGCACACAAAACCCTGCACACAGATGTTTATAGCAGCTTTATTCATGATTGCCAAACTCGGAAGTGTATGTTCTTCCATATGTTAATGGATAAGCAAACTTTGGGACAGCCACACAATGGAGTATTAATCAGTGGTAAAAAGAAACGAGCTATCAAGCCATGAAAAGACACAGAGGAATCTTAAGTGCATATTGCTGGTGAAAGAAGTCAGTCTGAAAAGTCTATGCATTATATGATTCCAAATCTGTGACATTCTGGAAAAGGGAAAACTATGGAGACCGTAAAAGCATCAATGGTTCCCCGGGGTTGGGGGGAGGCAGGGATGAGTAGTGGAGCTTAGGGGATTTTTATGACAGTGAAGCTACTCTGCATGACACTATCATGGTAGACACATGACATTAGGGTTTCATCCAAACCCATAGAATGTACAGCCAAGAAAGAACCCTAATGTAAACCATGGACTTCAGTTAATAATAATGTATCAGTATTGGCTCATCAATTGTAACAAATGTACCACACTAATACATGGTGTTAATAACAAGGGGATATATATATATAGATATAGATATAGATATATGGAGAGAGAGAGAGAGAGAGAATATATATATATATATATATATATATATTCTCTATACTTCCTGTGAAGCTTTTCTACAAACCTAAAAGTGCTCTAAAAAATAAAGTCTATTTTAAAAAACCACTTCACATCTGGTAGGATGGTTTAATTAAAAGGGTGGACGATAGCAAGTGTTGGTGAGGATGTGGAAAAATTAGAACTCTCACACGTTGCTGGTGGGAATGTACAGTGGTGCAGCCATTTTGGAAATCAGCTCGTCAGCTCCTCAAAATTGTGGTGTTACCATATAACCTAGTACAATACCCCTGAGGTATCTTCCCAAGGGAACTGAAAACAACAACCACACAAAAACCTTTACACAAATGTGCATAGTGGCATGATTTATAATAGCAGAAGTGCAAGGAACACCAATGTCAACTGAAGAACGGATACACAAAATGTGGTCCATCCGTGCGATAGAGGGATGCAGCCACAAAGGGATGAAATTCTGACACGTGTTACAACGTGGATGAACCTTGAAAACATTGTGCTCAGTGAAAGGAGCCAGACTCAGAATGACAAGTGTTGTATGATTCTACTCATATGAAATGTCCATAGAGATGAAAGGAGATTAGTGGTGGCCAGGGCCTGGGGGAGAATGGGAGCGACTATGAATGGGTAAGGGGCTTCTTTTTGGAGTTACGGAATGTTCTAGAACTGACTGTGGTGATGGTTGTACAACTCGATGAATAAGAGTTCTCAGGACCACTGGATTATATCCTTGAAGTGGGTGAATTTTGTGGTATATAAATTATATCTTACTATAGATTTTTTGGGTTTTGCCTTTAAATATTTTATTTATTTATTTATTTGAGAGAGATTGATTGAGAGAGAGAGTGTGAGCAGACGGAGGGGTAGAGGGAGAAGCAGACCCCCCGCTGAGCAGGGAGCTCCACACGGGGCTCGATCCCAGGACCCCGGGATCATGACCTGAACCAAACAAAGGCAGATGCTTAACCGACTGAGGCACCCAGGTGTTCCTCACTAAAGATATTTTAAAAACATTATTTTCAGTTTTTGACCTCATGAGGGGTCTTCTAAACAGCCTTAGTTTGGTGAGCGCAGCCAGTGCGGGTAAGCTTGGCTCTGTCTGTGCATTGCATCCCCTTGGCTCAGGGTGATGGACCTGACAGTGCCCTAAACAAGGTAGAAAGAATGGGGCCTGAGCACTGAATGGCGGACTGCCAGGGTTCCGGGGCTGCCCCCTCCCACAGTCACCCTGAGTGACCATGTCAACATGAGCCCATGGGAAGTGGGAAAGATGAGGTAGTGGGCACGCCCCCTCCTGCCGAGGGCAAGACCGGGATTTGTGCATGTCACGTTTGCTCACTCCCTTGGCCACTTACTCGTGGGGCCACATTCAGCATAGGGGAGTTTGGGCAGGGTGCCAGGCAAAAATCCCATGACAAAAGACATTCCGTCTTAAGTTTGTTCTCCCAAAAAATGATGATTCCGACCCACTAGTCCCCTCGACCTTGAGTGCGTTCCAGGGAACACCATGACTCGTGGTGAGAGGTTTGCATCCAGATCCAGAGGCTGGTGGGCCCAGTGCTGGTGTTCCCTGGCCAGGTGCAGGATGACTGCAGGTCAAGGTGCAGCGGGTTATCTAAGTTAGGTCCAATTTTCCAAGAATCCCCTAATAGGATCCACATTAATCTGAACAGCCTCATGACTCAGGGCTCACACACACTCCAGAAACCATCCGTTCAGCCCTGGAAGTCTCAAAAAACAATGTTATTCTGTGCTTCAGTTTCTCCAGAGGAACAACCCAAGTGTTTAGCCTGTCACAGAGCAACATTTTCCTTGGAGAAACTCTTTGGGTAGCCCTCCCTCTGCCTGAAGTTCCATGCTCATGGCAGTAGCTGAAAATTCCCCTCTTGCCCTCTTTCCTTGCCTCCCCCACTCTCCCGGTCTGCAACCCCCCAGAGCAGGTTCCTTCTAAGTCCACTTCCTCACTGTGCCAGCACGCTGGCATCCACACCACTCCCCTGCTAGCTGGCCACTCTCTCCTTAGACGACGTTTCTCTTGAGGGGAAGCTCCAAAGCCCCCACATCACCACACCTTCAACCACCCCTCTCAGCTCTCCTTCCAACACAACCCCCCCCCAGGGCTTCCAGGGGTCCCAAAAGGAGCCAGATGTGGCAGGCCCTGCCAGCTGCTGACCCAAGACCCATTCTTCCCTTCTTCCTTACCAACAAGCCCATTTTGTGAGGGTTAGTTACGTGCCTTCCTATAAGGCTTGATTTCCCAGGAGGTGACCATGGGGCACAGTCTTGGCCAATGACCGAGAAGAGGAAGCCTGCCGGGTGAGCTCAGGAGAAACCACAGCGTCCCTGCTGAACAGAATGGATGGAGTGAGCATAGCCTTTTGCTCTTGGCCTCCCTCGCCCTTTGTCCTACACCGATGTGGACATAGGGCCCGGGGGTCCAGGAACAATGAGCATGTGAGGGTGGAGACCACTCACTGAGGCCAGAGGAGCAGGAGACAAGGAGCCTGACACCAGGATGACACCATGACCCCGGGCCAGCTCCGAGCCCAACTCCAGAGCCCTTGTTAGGTGAAGACTCCTGCCCTGTTCCATGCGGCCCAAGGCAGTCCTAACTGAGGCTCGTGGACTGGTGACTGAGGCAACTCCGGCACTCAGCCCCATTTCTGATGCCTCCTCCCCCAACAAGGCCCTTGGCTGCTCCATCTCCCACAGAAGCCAGACTAAGCCCTCCGTGCCTTTGTGCCTACAGTTCCTCTGGAGATGCCCTTTCCTTTCCCCCATGGACCCAGAGAGGAGGCTCCTTCCCAGGGAAGCCTGCTTCTCAGAAACTCCCCTGATGGGCACCTGATTTATCAAGAGGTCTGGCAACACAGCCATGGACAGAAAGGGTTATGCTGTCTTTAAAGTAAGACACAGAAATATTACTCAGCCTTAACAAGGAAGGAAATTCATGGTACAGCATGGATGGACCTGGGGGACAGGATGCTGAGTGAAATAGGCCAGACACAGAGAGACAAATAACATAGGATTCCACCCACATGAGGTCCCTAGAGTCTCCAGATTCACAGAGACAGAGTGGACGGTGGGCGTCAGGGGAGGGGGTGGAGGTTGGTGTCTCAGGGGGACAGAGTCTCAGTTTGGGAAGATGGAAAGTTCTGGAGACGGGTGGTGAGGACAGTTGCACAACAGTGTGAATGTACTTAGTGCCCCTGAGCTGTGGGCTTAGAGATGGTGAAGACAGTACATTTTATGTTCTGTGGATTTTACCCAATTTTAGTAAGACAACGAAAGCCAATGTGTCTATAATCTGATTAATTATTAGCTCAAGTATTCTCCCCAAATAGGTCAGAAACCATGGCCTCTGTTTGTTTAGGGAACGGCTGTTAGCAGGTCCTTGAGAATAGCAATGCTATCTCCCTCCTTGGGAGAACAGGGCCCATAAAGTTTTATCAGCTTTTCATGCACTGGCCCTGGCCACCTTTGGAGAGCAGGAGTCCATGGGTGTCTGTCTGCCCCGTGCCTGCTTCCCTCGCAGAGCCTGGGCTGGTCAGAGCCCTAAAATCCTCTCAAGACTGAATTAATCATTGCCTTGCTGGCAGCTCGTGGGGCACCTCCTACCAGCCTGGGGCTCCAGACCTTTGGCCACAGCACCACCCGAGGGGAGGGAAGGGCAGCTCCCCACTCTGGTCAGCCCCCCAGGTTCCTGCTGGTCTCTGCTGGTGGGGGAAGGGCAGCTTCCCACCCTTGCCCTGGGGCCTCCTGTGGGCAGGGTTTGTGGAGGATGGAGTGTGATGGCAAAGTTCTTTTGTGAAAGGTGGCCTGGACCCACAGCTTCAGGGGACAGTCATGAGGAGCCCCTCCCAAGGCGTGGCTCTTGGCCTCCTCCTATCACAGATCCGTGAAGGGCTCTTGCCTCTCTCTCTCTCTACCTTGTGCCCAATAGCCCTGCCCCCACCAAGGGTTACACTTGGCCTACTGCCTGCAGGGAAGGGCAACTGGCTCACCCCCTCCTCTCCCATGGCAAGACCCATGATGCATGTGCACAGAGAGGGGGCGCAGCTACAACGCTCCCTACCTCCTCTGCTCAGATGACACTCCCCAGAGCCTTCTGACTACCTGCCCGTGATGGTGCAGCCCCTCCCAGCTGCCAGCCCTGGCCAGGAGGCCTGGCCTTGCAGTGCCATGGGCAGAATCTCAGGGAGAGAGGACGTGAGTAGTTTGAAGAAGTGAATTCAACATGCTACTGTGTGCATCTTCGCATCGACCTGTGGCTTGTGGGGGCAAGAGGAAAACACTCTCCTGCGAGTTGTCAGGGTTCCCAGTTGACCCCTGCCATGACAGTGCGGGGGTTCTTCTCCCCAGGAGCAGAGGGAGGTGGGGGAGAGTCCCAGACAGGTCTCCCCGCACCCTATAGCACAGCTGGGCCTGTCCGCTGTTCCACACCCAGGGATCTCCTTGCTTCTTGCCCCTTCTCCCAAATAGCCCAGCTCTGTGCTTAGGCATCAGAGCGCAGCACCGGTCACCCTATTTCCAGGGCGCACTGACCTCGTGCCCCTCCCTTTTGTTTCTTGGTCATTTTAGCTCCTGGTCACAGTCTCCTCAAATGCACTCCTGTGTAACTTTTGTGATTTCAAAGTCAACGCAGACCATCTTTCCAATACCTTCTCCTCCACCAATTAGACCTCTCTTTCAATAGTCCCATCTTTGGTCCTCAGCCTTCAGGTCCCTGGTAACCCTCAGACCAAACCCACAGCCGCTCCCATGGCCCCCCAGTCCCCACGGCCCTCACAGTGCCCCCCCCCAGTCCCCGTGGCCCTCACAGTGCCCCCCCAGGCCCTACAGCCCTCACAGTGCCCCCCCAGTCCTCACGGCCCTCACTGTGGTCCCCAGTCCCCATGGCCCTCACAGTGCCCCCCCAGTCCCCACGGCCCTCACAGTGCCCCCCCAGTCACCATGGCCAGTTCACTCTCCCGACTCCACCCACCAGGACCTCCGAGCCATGTTTCCCTCAACCTGCCACTGTCCCTTGTCCCTTGTGTCCCCCCACCGCTCACACTCCATGACAGTTACTGTAAGCACCCTGGACCTCCTCTCAATCCATGGTTCTCACTTGGCAAAAGTGTAACTGACCCTATGTCTGACCAGTGCTGCCGAGCACAGCTGGGGACAGATTTTGACAGACTCACACAGACAGACAGATTTTGACCATGGGCCTCGAGAGCCCCAACGCCCATTTTGAGGCTCAATGGCCTCACCTTGCCCACGCCTGCCGTCTGTACCCACTGGCCTCAGCCCTCCAGCAGGGCTGGGCTCCTGCAGCCCCTCTGACTTTGCCACAGCGACTCCCTTGCTCTCCTGGGCCACCCACCACAGGGCAAATGCCCTGTTGATTCCCTCTCCTCTCCACTGCTACGAACACCCCGCCTCCCTGCTGCTGCACCCCAGTCTCTAGGCAGAGCTTCCGTGAGCCTCCCCACCATCTCCCCCAGCCCACCCCACCCTTTGTGCCCCCTCCCCTGGCTGCTCCTGCCTGCTTTCACTCCCCCTGGACCCCCATGCTGACTCCCGCCTTTAAACACCCCTGCACATTGAGGACTCCCAAAGGTGAGTTTCCAGCCAGTTTCATCCTTTCTCCTAAACTCCAGCCTAAGCCCCACCTCCGTGTCCTGCAGCTATCTCAACGTCATGTCCCAAGGCCAATTCCAAGTCTTCCTCCCCAAATGTGCTTCACGTATAACTTTTGCCATCTGAGGTGTTTTAGTCACTGGGTGGGATCCCTGGCTTCATCCTGGACCCTTCTCACTGTCCAACCCATCGTGACATTCTGCCGGCTCCAGGAGCCCACCACTCCGCTACCACCCTGGCCGGGCTCCGTGCTCACCCTCCCAGCTGATGCCCCATTCAGGACCCCTGCGCTCTAGCCATAGCGGTCTTGTGAGAGCCCAGGTGAGGTCACACCCCTTCTTTGTGGTCCCCCACTTTGCCCAGAATAGAGCCTACGAGCCCACGGGTCCCTCTGCCATGGGCTCTCCTCTCTCCCCACTGGCTGCCCTCCCTCCTGAGGGCACATGCAGGTCTGCATGCGCAGTTCCGCACGCGCTCACCCTGCTTCCTTCCTGCCTTTGCTCCAACACCACCTTCTCAGTGACCAAACCCTGCGTGTTGTCCTGAGCCGGTCGCTGGCCACGTTTCCCCAGAGACTGCACCACCGTCCAACACACTCCCTACCTTCTTCGTGTGACTGAGTTTAGCGCTGTTTATCTCCCTGTGCCAAAGCGTGACCTCCACGAGTGTCGGAATTGTCCGTTTTGTTCATGCGAGTCCTGGGCACCTGGAACACACCATGCCTGGCGCATAGTGGGTCACAACCAGTATTTTTTGAATGAATGAGCACAGTGATTTTCAACAGGCAGAGGAAGGGACTGAGGGGACGCAGCCTTTTCAGGCTGGCTTCTTTCTCTTATGCATTTAAGGTTCCTCCAAGTCTCTTCGTAACCTGCCAGCTCATTACTCTTTAGTGCCGAGCAGTAATCCCTCGTGTGGATATCCCACAGTTACCCATTCATCTACTGAAGGGCGTCTTGGCCGCTTCCAGGTTTTAGCAGTTATTAATAAAGCTGCCGTAAGCATCCACGGGCAGGTTTTTGTGTGGACGCAGGCTCTCATCTCAGTTGGGTCCATACAAGAAGTGAGTATGTTGAGTCTGTGCCCTCCCCAGTGGCCGCGTTCCCACCAGCGATGAACGACCGTGTTCCAGATTTTGGCCATTCTAAGAGGTGTGTGACCATATCTCACTGTTGCTTTAAATTGCAATTCTGTGATGACGTAAGAACGTCTTCTCGTGTGTTCATTTGCCACCTGTACATCTTTGGTGAGGCGTCTGTCACATCTTGGACCCACTGTTTGTTTTTTTGCCTTTCGTAGGCGTTGTCCTTGTCTGTTGATAGGTGGACACGAGGGACTGGGAAATAGGCTCTTAGTGGCCCGGTGGTGGGCTGTGTGGAGGGGAGCGGCCCTGAGCGAGCCTGTGCCCCTGCCCGGGGAGCTTCGCCTGGTTCCGGCGGGGCGGGAAGGCCGAGGGGCTGCTCCTTCCCCTCCCCTGGGCCGGTGAGGCTCTGAGGGAGCCCCCACAGTGGAGGCTCTCCTTCACCAGTCCGGCGTCTTCCAGAACGGTTCTTTTCCCTCCCCGCTGCCTGGGACAGGCAGGAATTTTTCTCTGAGAGTCACTGTGAGAACCCAGGGACTGGGTCCGCTAGGGTTTCTGACTCTTAGACTTGTCCCCACGGAGCCTCCAGGGATTTTCCAGCTCTGGTTCAGGACCCCTTACCTGGCCCTGGGTCCCGCAGGGGTCTCTGCTTGTGGTTTTCTGCCGTGGTAAGCTGTGGTTCTCTGCATTTGACTCTCTGTCTCTCCAGTGTGGGAATTGGGGGGGCCATATTTTGTCCTGTCATCTCACTTGCCTTATGGATCTAAGAATTGTTGGTTTTTCAGCTTTTTACTTGTTAAGGTGCAGGGGTGACTTGCAAGCTTCTTACACGCTGGACTAAAAACCAAACTCCATTTGTTATTTTTATGATTTTTACGCTTTGTAAAATTTCTTCTGTTTCGTTTTCTAATTGCTTAATGATAGTATGAAACTACAACAGATTTTTGACCTCGTATCCAGGGACCTTGTTAAATACATCTATTAATTACGATAGCTTGTTTGCAGATTCTTTTGGATTTTTGACATCCACAACCATATGGTCTTAAATAATTATAATTTCATTTTTCTTCTTTCCAATCCTTATAACTTTTGCTTCTTTTTCTTGTCTCATGCCTTGTGTAGGGCCCACAATGTAATGTTGGCTTAAATGAGTGATAGTGGACATTTTTGTCTCATTCTGATTCTGAGGTGGAAAGATCTCAATATTTCACCCTTAACTAATGACGTTAAGTTGTAGGGGCCGCTTTTGGGCAGCAGGCTTGAGCTGTGGAAATCTGAGCAAGGCCAAAGGGCCCCCGTGACCCCGTGCTGACGCAAACAGGCTCATAGGCCATCGGCCCTAACTGACCAATGGCTACTTACAGCCCTAAGATGACCAGAAAAGGGAATGTTCCATCCAACCCCATACTCCTTCAGGCCGTCCTATAACTACAGCTTCTCACCGTGGCCTCCTGGCAGACAGTGTTCCCTCTGCTGTCCTGCCGGCCACCCCCCTGCAGTGCATTCAGGAAACATCAGCCCCTGTGTCCTGCCCTGGATGAACCCTTTCACAGCTGGGCTGCAGGCCCCCTGCTGATTGAACACCCCACATTTGTGCCAGTCTTTATTTTTTTTTT
>NC_048233.1:91257459-91312420 GCF_002007445.2 Ailuropoda melanoleuca
GTGGGGCTCGATCCCATAACGCGGATCACGCCCTGAGCCAAAGGCAGACGCTTAACCGCTGTGCCACCCAGGCGCCCCAACATATTCTGTTTTTAAAATAAAGATACCACTAAGGAAATTCTTTCTATGCCTAGTTTGCTACTTAAGAGAATGATGAATGGATATTGATTTTCATCACATGCTTTTCTATCAGTTGAGGGAACTACGTTTGCTCCTTTATCTGGTAATGTAATTGCGTTGCTTAATTTAAAGAAAATAAACAAGCTTCTAAACCCAATTTGGTCATAAGGTCATATTCTTATATATTGCTGGATTTGATTTGCCAATATTTCCTTGAGAATTTTCCTATGTTCATGAGAGAAATTTGCCTGCACTTTCTCTTTTAAATCAATGTCCTTATTAGGTTTTATTAACAAGGGTGTGTTTGCTTCATAAAAAAACCCCCACAAAAAACCACAGATGAGACACATTCCTTCCTTTGCCTTTTCTATTCTTTGGAAAAGCTTGTGCAAGATTACTATTATTATTTTCCCTAAATTTTGGTGAAACTTACCAGTGAATCTACCTGGGGCTTGAGTTTTCTTTGCATGAAGGGTTAGGTAGAATTCACTGGCGAAGTCATTTGAACCTCAAATTTTTTCATTGTGGGGAGGCTTTAAATTACAGATTCAATTTCTTTAGTAGATGTCCAGATATAAAACTATCTAGATTTTCTATTATTTCTCACAACAAAATATTTTTTTAAGCTTGCATTTATTTCTGGGAATTTGTTGAATTTAATCTATATTTTCATTTTATTTACATAAAGTCCACAATATTCTCTTATTAATTTTTTGTTATTTATAAGATCTATAGTAATACCCCCTTTTCATTCTTTTTATTAAAATTGGGGACTGGGGCGCCTGGGTAGCTCAGTCGGTTGTGTCCAGCTCTTGGTTTGGCTCAGGTCATGATCTCAAGGTCATGAGATCAAGATCTGTATCGGCTCTGTGCTCAGTGGGGAGTCTGCTTAGAAAGTCTCTCCATCTGCCCCTCCTCCCCTCTCAATTAAATAAATAAAATCTTTAAAAAAAATAAAATTGGGGACTCTAATGGGGAGTGAAGGTTTACAAAAGATGCAAGGGAAAAGCTCAAAGTCTCTGGAATAACCCTCTTCTCCCCCCCACCCCTCCTTCTGGAGGCGGGAACCTGGGATAATCCTCTTTTCCCCACCCCTTCACTTACAGGTGGAGACTGAGGACCCAAAAGCAAGAGTCAGTTTCATCGTGGGCCCCACTTTTTTCATACAGGTAAAATGAGGAAAGAGGAGTTGAAATGGAAGAGAAAACAACAAAACAAAATGTGGGGTGGTAAAATGAGCGGGAAGCGGGAGAAACCATTTCTTCCCCCTTTATCTTGTGGATGGGGTAGGATTTAAGTAGTGGGTACGTTTTTGTTAGTGATTTGTTGTCATTACTGTGGCTTGTATATTTGATTGGCCTTTAATGCCCAAGGTCTAGGCAACAGGTAGAATGATACAGTTAAGCTGATTGTAGGGATGGGATCGGGCTAGGGAAACACAGGTCATTTTTTAAAAGTTATAATTGACTTAAAACATATTAGTTTCCGGTGTACACCATAAGGATTTGTTATTTGTAAATATTGCAGAATGATCGCCACCATAAATCCAGTTAACCCCTATCACCACACAGTTACAATTTTTTTTCTTGTGTTAAGAATTTTGAGACCTATTCTCTTAGAAACTTTCAAATACCCAGGACATAACTATAGCCACAATAACTGTCACCATAATGCTATACACTAAATCCCCGTGACTTATTTCTTTAATAACTGAAAGTTTGTACTTTTTGACCTCCTTCAGCCATTTGTCCACCCCTCAGCCCCCATCTGTGGCGACCACTAGTCTGTTCTCTGTATCTGTGAGTTTGGTTTTTGTTTGTTTGCTTAGATTCCACATATAAGTGAGATTGTACGGTATTTTTCTTTCCATGCCTGATTTATTTTACTTAGCATAATGCCCTCGAGGTCCAACCATGTGGTTGCAAACGGTAAGATTTCCTTCGTTTTTGTGGCTCAGTAACAGCCCGTTGTGTATCTCTACCACTTCTGCTTTATCCCTTCATCCACCAGTTAACACATTGTTTTCATGTCTTGACCATTGTAAATAATGGTGCAAGGAACATGGGGGTATAGATATCTTTTCAAGTTAGTGTTTTAATTTCCTTTGGGTAAATACCCAGTAGTGGAATTACTGGACCATCTGGTAGTTGCATGTTTAAGTTTTTGAGGAAATGTACCTTTTTCCACAGTGGCTGCACCAATTTACATTCCCATCAACAGCTCACAGGGTTTTCATTTCTCTACATCCTCACCCACGCTTATTTCTTGTCTTTTTGACAGCAGCCATTCTGACAGGTGAGAGGTGCTATCTCACTGTGGTTTTTATTTGCATTTCCCTGATGATCAGTGATGTGGGGCATCTTTCCATGTGTCTGTTTTCATGGCCGTCTGTATGTCTTGTTGGGAAAAATGTCTGTTCAGATCTTCTGGCCATTTCTTAATCAGATTGTTTGCTTTTTTGCTGTTGTGTTGTACGAGTTATTTATTTATTTGAGAGAGAGAGGGAGTGCACAAGCTGGGTGGGGGAGGGGCAGAGGGAGAGAAAAAGCAGACTCCATGCTGAGTGGGGGGGCGGGGGGGCAGTCCGGGGCTCCATCTCCAGGGCCGGAGGTCATGACCTGAGCCGAAACCAAGAGTCAGACGCTCAACCGGCTGAGTCACCCAGGTGCCCCTAGTTATTTATATATTTTAAATATTAACTCCTTATCACATGTATGATTTGCAAATATTTACTCCCATTCAGTAGGTTTCCCTTTCATTTTCTTGGCAGTTTCCTTGGCTGTGCAGAAGCTTTCTAGTTTGGTGTAGTTCCACTTGTCTAGTTTTGCTTCTATTGCTTTTGTTTTTGCTGCCAAATCCAGGACTCATAGCCACGACTGGGGTCAAGGAGCTAACCACCTGTGTTTTCTTCCAGGACTTTTATGGTTTCAGGTCATATATTTGTGTCTTTAGTCCATTCTGAGTTGATTTTTGCGTGTGGTGTAAAAAGCGGTCCGGTGCCATTCTTCTGCACTTGGCTGTCCGGTGTTTCCAGCACTATTTGCTGAAGATACTGTCCTTTCCCCATCATGTGTCCTTGGCTCTTTTGTCATAAATTAATTGGCATGTGTGTATGGATTTATTTCTGGACTCTGTTCTGTTCCATTGACCTCGGTGTCTGTTTTCTGTCAATACCATACTGTTTTGATTACTACAGCTTTGTAATATAGTTTGAAATTAGGGAGCATGGTGCCTCCAGCTTTGTTTTTCTTTGTCAAGATTGTTTTGATGGGGCGCCTGGGTGGCTCAGTCATTAAGCGTCTGCCTTCGGCTCAGGGCGTGATCCCGGCGTTGTGGGATCGAGCCCCACATCAGGCTCCTCCGCTGGGAGCCTGCTTCTTCCTCTCCCACTCCCCCTGCTGTGTTCCCTCTCTCACTGGCTGTCTCCCTCGCTGTCAAGTAAATAAATAGAATCTTAAAAAAAAAGAGATTGTTTTGACTATTCAAGGTCTTTCGTGGTTCCATACAAATTTTAGGATAGTTTCTTCTACTCCTGTGAAAAATGCCCTGGGACTTTTAAGAGATTGCACTGAATCCATAGATCGCTTTGGGTTTTATGGACATTTTAACGGTATTAATTCTTCTAATACATGAGCACAGAATGTCTTCCCACTTATTTGTGTCATCTTCACTTTCTTTCATCAATGTTTTATAGTTATCAGTGTACAAGTCTTTCTCTTCCTTGATTAATTTTATTCCCAGGTATTTTATTCTTTTTCATGCAATTGCTAATGGAATTCTTTCTTTAGTTTGTCTTTCCGATAGCTCATTATGGGTGTATATAAGCACAACAGATGGTTTGTATGTTGATTTTGTATCTTGAATCTTTACTGAATTCACTTATTAGTTCTAACAGTTGTTTGGTGGAGTCTTTAAGGTTTTCTATATATAATATCATGTCATTTGCAAATATTAGCAGTTTCATTTCTTCCTTTTTGATTTGGATGCATTTTACATCTTTTTTTTTTTTTTTTTTGCCTAATTGCAATGGCTAGGACTTCCAATACTATGTTGAATAAAAGTGGCAAGAGTGGGCATCCTTGTCTTGTTCCTGATCTTAGAGGAAAAGCTCTCACTGTTGAGTATGATATTAGCTGTGGGCTTGTCATATATGGCCTTTCTTATGTTGAGGTATGTTTCTTCGCTACTCACTGTGTTGAGAATTTTTATCACAAATGGATGTTAAATTTTGTCAAGTGCTTTTCTGCATCTATTGAGATGATCATATAATTTTTATCCTTCATTTTGTTAATGTGGTGTATCACACTGATTGATTTGTGGTTGTTGAACCACCATGACATCCCTGGAACAAACCCCACTTGATCCTGGTGTAGGACCTGTTTCATGTATTGTTGCCTTTGGTTTGCTACCTTGTTGAGGGTTTTGCTTCACTGAACTTGGTTATTTGTATCTTCTCTCTTTTCTCTTGAGTAGTTTTACTGGGAGCAGCTCAACTAATTGTTCCAAGGAAAAAAAATTTCACCTTTTGGCTTCATTAATCCTCTGTTATACATTTATTTTCTACTTTTATTTATTTCTTTTACTTTCTTTGAGTTTAATTTGCTGTTTTTCCACATAAATTCTTTTTTTAAAACAATTTCCCCCATCTTTTTTTTTTTTTTTTAAAGATTTTATTTATTCGACAGAGACAGAGACAGCCAGCGAGAGAGGGAACACAAGCAGGGGGGAGTGGGAGAGGGAGAAGCAGGCTCACAGCGGAGGAGCCCGATGTGGGGCTCGATCCCATAACGCCGGGATCACGCCCTGAGCCGAAGGCAGACGCCCAACCGCTGTGCCACCCAGGCGCCCCTCCACATAACTTCTTGAGAGGAATTTTTAGGTCATTGGTTGTCAGTTTTTCTTCTTTTGTATGTAAACCTTCAAAACAATAGGTTTCCCTCAAGGCCTGGTTGTAGCTGATCTCATAAGTTTTCATATGCTGTATTTTCATTATTCTTTCTTTTTAAGTGTATTTTTCACATATTCTTTTTCTTTTGTTTTCTCTTACACAACTGTTTAAAAATGTAAAAAAGGCCCCAGAAAACCCATTCTTTACTCACAAGAGATACCAAAACGAGATGTGAGCTGAATTTTCTCGTAGGTGACGGTTTGCCAACTCCTGAGACAGCCTGTAGTTTGCCGAGCTGGCTCTTCTGCTCGGTGTGCTATGGGGTTTGCCCACGTGGCAGCGTGCCTCGGTGCTCTGCTCCTTTTTGCTGCTGCGGAGCACCCATTGTGTGGATATGATATGATGCTTCTTGACTCGCTTGGTTCACTTAATAACCAATATGCTTTGGACATCTTTCCATGTTGGTGTACGTAAGTGTATCTCATTCTTTTTACCTTCGTCACTGCAGAGATGAACCACAGTTCTTTAACCAGTGCCCTAGTAATGCAGGTTGGACTGTTCCCATTTCCCCCCCACTGTAAAGATTACTCTAGGAAACAACCTGACGCATGAGAATGTTTACGGTCAGATCAGGGACTTACTCGTGTCACTTCCACTCAGAGTCGTGTGGTCAACCCTCACAGCAGGAAACGGTGGGAAATGTCGTCCAGCCATGTGTCCAGGAAGGCAGCCTGCTACCTGAATCATTCGTGTAATCTGCTGAGTTGGCTTTCTACTTCATAAGCTAGAGTGCCACACTGTTTGCAGTTTCTTTGCCTTTATCCGTACAGACTCCATTCATTTCCCAAGTTACTGGGGTCAACGCCTTCCCCCAGTCCCTTTGGGGAGGTTGTTTCCTGTGTGTATAATGTGACTACTGTATTCCACCCTGGGAGTCCCCGACTCCCGTGAGATTTTGAAGTCTGCACACATTAATGTTCTCTCTGTGCTATGAAGTTCTATGAATTGTTTAACAAGTGCGCAATGTCATGTGTCTACCCACTGCCCTGATCTTGGTTTCTAGTGCTATTCCCCAAAAATAGGGACCGGCCTCCCTGGCTTATTTTAGGATTGGGGCAGAAAGTAGGCAAGATGAGCCTGGAGCATTTTATCTTGCCAGCAAGTAAGGAAGTGTTCAAAACAAACAAATTAAAGAAACAAACTCCCTAATGACCAGGCTGTGTTTGCCAAAGGGACACAGGAGCCAAAAGAAAGAACTCTCAAAGCCAAACCTGGGAAAATTTGAGCAACAAAATAAAATAGTATTGAATATAATCCAACATATAAAGCGAAGTCCATGAGTTCATACTGATATAAATAATTGAATCAATAATAGCAAGTAGGTAAAAGTAATAATCAGCAGTAAGTGGGAGACAAATATCCCATGCAAAGAACTCCAAATAGTGTGTGCAGATGTTCCGCCCTCGGGGAGGTGGAGCATATAACCCTACACTCTTTAAGTCCGGGCTGTGCAAAGGGACCTCCTTCCACGGAGTGCAGGACGGGGGGGGGGGCGGGGGGGGACAGGGAGCAACAGCACGGCAGAGACACCTGACAAGCGCCCCACAGCCAGGCAGCCCAGGTCAGCACCACGGGGGTAAGTCATGTCGATGGCGTGTCCCTGACGTGACGTGATGACAGTGGCACTTTGCCTCCGGGCTCATCCTCCCAAATGCCACCACCCCAGCCTAATTGTGAGAAAAACAGCAGGCAGATTCCAATACCGCGACATCCTACAATATACTGACTGGTCCTCCTCCGAGCTGTCAAGGTCCTCCAAAACAGAAAGTCTGAGAAGTTGTCACAGCCCAGAGGGGCCTCAGGAGAAGTGACGACTGAATGTCATGTGGGGTTCTGGGTGAGGTCCTGGAGCAGGAAAAGGATATTGGGGGCAACGGAGGAAATCTGAATAAAGTGTGGGCTTTAGTTAATAATGACGGATCAATATTGGCTCATTAATTGTGACAGATGTACCCTACTAATTGTATTACTTAGGGTTCTCTAGGTAAACAGAATCAACAGGATAGAGATAGTTATAGATATGGATTTATGATAAGGAATTGGCTCACATGGTCATGGAAATTGAGAAGTCCTAAGATCTCCGGACAGCTGGAGCCCCAGGAGACCCGATGGTGAAGTTTCAGTTTGAAAGTGGCAAGCTTAAAACCCCAAAAGAGCTGATGTTTCAGTTTTGTGTCTGAAGGCAGGAGAAGATCCATGTCCCAGATGAAACAGGCAGGAGGAGTTCCCTCTTGCTTGGGGAAGGGACAACCTTAAAAACAAAACAGAACAAAAAACAAACCCCCCAAAAAACCAGCCTTCAACTGGTTGGATGTGGCCCACCCACACGGGGGAGGGTCATCTCCTTCATTCAGTCCACTGACACACACTTCAATGTCATCCAGAAATACCCTCACAGACAGCCCTGGAAAAATGTTTGAGTGAATTTCCGGGCACTGGATTGACCATTCAAGCTGACACACAAATAAACCTTCATGTACAAAGTTAGTAATAGGGGATTTGATATGAGTTATATGGGACCTCTCTGTTACCTTCAGAATTTCTCTGTAAATCTAAAACCCTTCTTAAAAACTATTTTTTTAAATGCCAGAAAGATTTGAAACAAGAAAGACTCTCTTGCTGGCCTTGAAGGAGCAAACAACATGTGAACTACTTACTGAGGGAGCCCTGTGGCAAGGCTCTGAATTCTGCCAACAAACAGTGCTGTCAGAGGAGGACCCCAAGCCTCAGATGGGCACCGTGGCCCCCTGACCCATGGTGTCAGCAAGTGAGACCGGAGCAAAGGCCAGCAACCCACACCTGGACTGCTGACCCTGGAAACACTGAGATTATGAGCACACTGTTCTGAGCTGCTGGGTCTGACGGTTCATTACACAGCAAGAGAAACTGATACATCAGGGTAACAATGGTGTGAAGTGTTCCTGCCATTATGACCAATGACATGTCTGGGTTATATTAGGCATCATTTAATATGGTACGTATTAAAGAAAAGAAAGTGTAATAAAGTTTTATTTTCATTGCCAAAGGTGAAAGGACAAAGCAGCTAAAGGGCTTCTCTTCTGGCACTTTGGTGACTGTATTTGTCACAGAGTCAGGACCAACAGGATGTGTGTGTAGGGGTAGAGATGGGGCGGGGGTTGGGGGGTTACTCTAACGAATTGGCCCATGTGATTGTGGAGACTTGGTAAGTCCAAAATGTGCAGGGTAGGCCAGCAGGCTAGAGGCCCAGAGAGGAGCTGATGTGGCTTGAGTCCAAAGGCCACCTGCTGGCAGAATTCCTTCTTGCTTGGGGAAGTCAGTCTTTGTTCTGTTAAGGCCTTCAACTGATCGAATGAGGCCCACCCACACAGCGGAGGGTTATCTGCTTTACTCAGAGTCCACCCATTTAGATGTTAATCTCGTCCAAAAATCACCTTCACGGGAACATCCAGAATGTTTGACCCGATGTCTGGGCGTCATGGTCCCAGCCTCGCTGACACAGAATTAGCCATCACACCAAAGGATGGCCAGGGTTGTGAACTGCTGACTGCAGAGTGGCACGAGTGTCTTAGACGTGTCCCACATGGAGCGGGCCTCTCTGGGAGTGGGGCTTCAGGACAGCAGAGTGCAGATGTGGGCTGGGAAGGGGCAGCTGGCCCCTCCACACAGTCTCCACTTATGAGCTCTGAGTTTCCAGTCAATGCTGCTGCACATACGAAACACTTAGTGGGAGTGCGTCTTTGTAGATAAAAGGAAGAGGCTGAGTTTTGCGGTCTGGGTGAGAGTTGGATCTTTCTGGAAGTGGATGTTTAATTTTGAATGAAATAGCAGGAAGCAGCCATTTTTAAATGACTTGAAATGATTCTTTTTTTTTTTTTTTTTTTTAAAGTTTTTTTTTTTTTTTTNGAGACAGCCAGAGAGAGAGGGAACACAAGCAGGGGTAGTGGGAGAGGAAGAAGCAGGCTCATAGCTGAAGAGCCTGATGTGGGGCTCGATCCCAGAACGCCGGGATCACGCCCTGAGCCGAAGGCAGACGCTTAACCGCTGTGCCACCCAGGCGCCCCTTGAAATGATTCTTAAACTTGTCTGTACATCCCAGTTCCCTAGGAGAGCTATTGTGGCAGTCGACTGGGACTGCCACAGAGTTTCTAATTGATTTCTAACAAGTTTCCAGGTCATGCTAATGCTGCCGGTCCAGTGTTTCATGTGATGAAATAGATTGGCAATAAAAATAATATGCGTATGTTTGGGGCATCTGGGTGGCTCAGTCAGTTGATTATCTTACTCCTGATTTCAGCTCAGGTCATGATCTTGGGGTGGTGGGATCCAGTCCCGTCTCGGGCTCGGCACTCAGTGTGGAGTCTGCTTGTTCCTCTCCCTCTGCTCCTCCCCCTGCTTGTGCTCTGTGTCTAAAATAAATACATAAATAAATGAACTTATAAAATAAATAATATGCAAATGATTAATGCATGTGCATTTTTTCTGAGTCCCTGCGCGGAGGACCTATCTATGCCTTGCCGTCAGTGCCCCTCTGCTTTCTCCAGCAGTTGTGGTTCCATGTATGGACACAGGGTGGCGCCATGTGCCCACTGTGTTGCTCGGACCTTCCAGGCGGCTGGCAGCTTTGAGTGGGAGGATGTGTGCAGGTGGCTGGTCTCTCCTATCCCAACCCCCAGGGGCAGTAGGGACAGGTCAAGGGCAGAGATAGGTATGTGCTGGGTGTGGGTGGTTGAAGGAGATGATGGCGAAGATTCAGGTGACAGGGGTCCTTCTGAGCCCTCGGGAGCTCTTCCTGATGCCACTCATGTCCAGAACAGGCCGGAACAGGCCTGGCTGGGCCTGATCCCTGGGCCCTGCTCCCTCTCCAAGCCTCAGTTTCTCCTGCTGTTACAGGGGACTCATCTGACACTGCACCCCTCAGAACCCTTCACTTTCTTGTTCGGTGTGACCCCCCCCCCACTTGGCCACCCCTCCTTTCTCCATGGGTCGTCCCAGTTTCCTTCCAGGTGGAGGAGGAGAGAAGTCGGGACGCAGAGCAGTGCTCTGTGGAGGCTTAGTGTGGCCTCAGAGTGGTGAAGGCAGGGCCATGCCAGGCTCCCCACCTCTGCCAACATCTGTGTGTGCTGGAGGCGGCAGGGATCTGTGTCGGGTTTGGTTTGAACAAGTGGTTCTGGGGACTAAAACCCAGTTGAGTTGAGGTCTGAAGCTCACCGTGTGGGTGGTGGAGCCCTCAGAAGCTATGTGAGCGCGGAAGCAAGAGGGCAGGGTTGTGCTAAGAAGCACTGGAAGGTTAGGCCTGTGGGAACAGATGAGAAGGGGCTGAAGGGAACAGTGGGTGTAGCCTAGAAGTTTGAGGGAGAGGCCTGGGATTTCTCTCCCTTGGACCACAGTCCCCAGTCCCCCTGTCCTGGCCCTCACCAGGGCCTCTTCCATCTAGTAGTCCCCCACCCCTTATGCCCCCGCCCCCCAAGCTGGGAAGGGTGGAGAAGGCCTTCCTTCAAACCAGGCCTGGGTGTTTGGAGACAACAGGTCTTTTCTGTGAAAAAAGAAACACCGTAGGCTGCATGATTGATCGTCTGACCCACAACCTTATTCCTGACTGGACCCCAAAGCTATAATTAAAGGTTTAGGTGGAAGGGATTTACTCCAGAGGAGGGGCAGAGCCCCCCGTGGCCTGAGGCTGGCATCGGGACTTGGGACTCAGCGTTGCTGGAGATAACATTCAGGACACACTCCCTCCTCCAGCTTCTGAGGGTTTGCCTCCTCTCTGGAAAACCCAGACAGAGGCAGTGGGAGGCGGGGTGGGAAGCCCGGAAATGAGCCCCACATTTAGAACAAGCGTGGTTTCCAGAGAAGAGCAAACGTAAAATTATGTTTCCCATGCAGTGTATTCAGGTCATCAACTCACCGTTTCTAAACAAACGGACCGGGGCGTGGTCGTCCCTGCGAGGACGGTGACCGTGGCTGAGTCTGGGGTCAGGTGGCCTGCTGCCCCTCAGCTCGTGGCCTGTGCCCATGCTGGTCAGGGCCGGAGGCAGTTAAAGAGTGCATTCCGGGCTGTGAGCTTCCTTGCTGTGCACGGTAATCTAGGTCATTCCGACCCGCCGGGTTCCTTCTCGTCTGACTCAACTGCGTACTCCCCAGGCCAGTGCCGGCCATGGAACGGAGACTACGGTTGTCCATCCGACCCAGCCAGCCAGCCACCCCCGACCCAACTCTCCTCTTTCCCCACCCCCACCAGCCTTCCGACACTGACTGAAATCTGCCAGGCACCAGTTCTGTGATGAAGCCAACAAGGTCCTTGCCCTCGTGGGGCTTGTATTCCAGCTAGGAAAGCAGTCTGTCAATAAGGTACGTCTGAGGAGAGGTCATTGGAAAAGGACCTGAATGATTTGAAAACATGAGGCAAAGGCTGTCCAGGCAAAGGCACCAGTGTGAGGTGGGAGTGAGGAGTGTCTGGGATAAGGCAGGAGGCTGGCATTAGGGTGTAGGGAGCAGGTGAGGGCAAGGTCAGGCATTCAGGCCTTGGAAGCCATGGGACAGAGGTGGACGGAGCCTGTAGGGGAGGCTGAACAGTGACAGTGGTCAGAAGCTGGTTGTTCCCCAAGGGCTGTCCTGGCTCCTGGGTGGGGAAGTCTCAGAGGACACGTTCCAGGTTGGACTGGGTGAGGGTGGGGAGTTGGCTTGGTGGGATGTGGCGACATTGGTGACCTGGTATGGAGTGTGAGCACCAGAGGGAAACGAGGGTGGTGCTCAGACATTTGACTTGAGCAGCTGGGAAGGGAAAGGGCAGGGGGACACACCGCAGGGCCTCGGGAACTCCACCAAAGGTGGGGCAAGGGTCAGCATTAGTCTGTCCTAAGTCATCAGTGATAAGCAGCTGGGTGTCATGGCCAAATGAGGTCTGGAGAAGGTGGATGGAGAGGTTGTGAAAGTCCTGGGGCTGTCGGGAGTCAGGAAGGATCTGGACAAGGTGGAAGGAAGACCAGGGGCTCAGCTTCCAGCAACCAAGGACAGAAGGGCTGGAGAAGCCACTGGGACCTGAGTTTGGCACTTGACTCACTGCAGGGGCTCAGGGCCGCTGCTCTCCTGGAGGACAGTAACTGGGGTCCACAGAGGTTCACATCTGGTCACTTCCATTATCTCGGAATCAGCAGTAGGGTCTCTGACGAGGGTGTGTGTGTGTAGGGGCTGTTGGTACAGAGAGAAGGTGTGAAATAGTCTCTCAGAAAGCAGGAAAACAAATTTACTAGTAGATGTTTGCTGTGGGAAGAAATGAGTAACTCATTTTCTGTAGAAATAGGAGAAGAGAGGCAAGGAGGCTCTGAGCTCACACATGGCATGTGGGCAGGTTACAGGCTGATTATCGCAGGGTCAGCGGGCGTCGTGGACCCAGCACATTCAGCCCTGGGAGCCTTTACTGAATGTGGGCCCAGAGCCAGGGGCTTAAGTGCCCCCAGAGCCAGGGGCCTAAGTGTCCCTAGCCCCTGAACTCGGACTCACAAAGTGTCTGCTGACCCTCTCCCCACCTCTGTCTGTCTGCGGTGCAGCTGTGATGGTCTCTGAGTGCGAAGGCTGTCATGTCAGTGTAGGTGTCAGCACTGCTGACGTCAGCAGGGAGGCTGCTCGGACTCACCACGTGCTGAGACTGGAGAAGCAGGGCTCTGGGAACACCCAGCTGGTCCATCAGTTACGAATCAGAAGGCAGGGCAGCTCAGCCAGGAGTTACTGAGTTAGAGCATTTTAAAATAGCTCTACATGCTTCTGCCAGCTGACACTCCAGATACTAATGGTTCACTCTGAACTTACGTCACCTTCCCCCTCTTGCATTCTCAAGCTCTCTGACGTCCCTGATCCTGCTTCTTTGTTGAGTGCCCTTTTCACAGAGAAATGAAGGCCCTTTGCAGACCTGCCTGCACTGAGAAAGGCTCGAAGCCCCTTGGGGGCCACAGCAACCTGGAGGCTGCTGGTCTGAGGCCGGTTCTTGCCCACTTCCAAGCGGGCATCCTCTCTGCCAAGCGCCATGACAGGAGGGGACAGCTGCAGCTCCCCCCACCCCCCCGAGCTATAAAAAGCCCCAACACCCGAGTGAGCAGAGGACACACCGAACAGATACACGGAACTTTGCTGGACTCCAGGAGGAGCTCGGCTCAACTACCATGCTGAGGTTAGCCTGTGCCACCAGGCTGCTGCGGGCCCCTCTGAGGGGCTGGCTGGTTCCCAAGGCACACGTCTCTGCCAAGCCAGCCCGGACACCCACTTCTCCTACGGTGAGTACCTCCAGTGCTGACCCGAGCAGGGGGAGTGGGCAGGCCTGCATTATTCTGAAGATGAGGTGGGTTTGGGGGCAGGATACAGAAGGCCAGGCTGGTAAAGGGAAGGAGGAATGTATTCTCAGGCCTGCAGCTTCTAGAGGTGACCTTTGTGCTGGAACACAGCCCTATGGCTGGGACCCTGTTCCTACTCCAGGAAAGAGGTCCTTGCATCCATCGCCAGGAGCCAGCGGAGTCAGTTAGGGGATGGTGGTCTCTCTGTTTCCAGGCCCCCACTTGCCTTCTGGCAAATGAGGGGTGCTAACGGCTGACCTTGGAGGGCACTCAGTGTGTACTCCAGCTTCACCGCTCATTGAAGGGGAAGAGTGGGCTGCTTTGAGGGTCCGTGAGCGCACAGGTGGAAACACAGAACTCAGTTACCCTCGGGCTCCCGGAGAGCAGATAGCTACCTCTGTGTTGAGCGTCAAGAAACCAAGGTCTAAAAGGTCATCTGTTCAGGGTCATATCACTGGTGAAGCTAAGATCTGAACCCAGCCTAAGGGCCCAGTTCTGGGCCCATGCTGCTCTGAATCCGCTGGGAGGCAAAGCCAGGAGGAAGAATTGGTTCCCGAACGGCACCTGACTCCGTTTTAGGGAACAGGCAGGGATGACTGGCCCAGGCTCTGTTGCAGGAGGAAACCGGAGGAAGTGTAGTTGGTTCTTCAGGATCTGGCTTGGGGTGGGACGGCCTTGGCGCACTGGTGTGAGCGCACACACATGCACGTGCGGTACCGGGAGCCCCATCTCCTCCACCCAGGCTTCTGAGCAGGACTGCCATTTAGGGAGAAGTCCCTGCCCTTGTATGACCCCAGTCTCAGCTGTCTCTTCCGTCCCACGCAGCACCCGACACGCACAGGTCTGCTGGTATCAGGAAGGGAGGGCACATGCTGTGCCCGGTCAGGAGTTCAAGGTCGGGGGACACACGGCCTGGCCAGGCAGGCTCTAGGGGTGGGGGTGGGGGGGGAGGAGGGGGCGATGATAAAGAGGTCCTTCCCCACAGAGACTCGAGCCCAGGGCTGCTAGTCTGGGTCTTTGCAGACGCTGTCCACAGTGACGACTACAGTGGTCCCTGCTCGTGCATTGCAGGGTTTTTCCACCTGACACACAAGAAGTTTGGGGCTGGGTTGAGGGTCCCACAGGAGCGGGGGCGGGGGGCAAGACATCTCTAGCACTGGACTGCTGCTCTGGTTAGGAGCTCCCCACGGCAGGACCAGGAACAGAGGGGCAGGGAGACAGCCTTCCCCAATGACCCAGGAATGACCTGGTAATGGTCTAGTCAACTCACAAGTACGTGCTTTCCTTAACCCAGGAGCAAGCCATTGGGCTCTCTGTGATGTTCCTCAGCTTCCTGATTCCTGCAGGCTGGGTCTTATCCCACCTGGAGAGCTACAAGAGAAGTTCCACAGCATGAAGGCTCCGCAGCTCGGGCTCCAGGCGCAGGACAAAAGACCCCATTAAACCCCTCCCCCACCTAGTGTTCGCTTGGTGCTTGTGTGATTTGTGTACGAGCAGCCCCCTCCCTGGACACTCGGCACTAGGTTGAGGGCTGGCTGGGACACCCGGGCCCCAGAAGCCACTGGCTGGGTGGTGGTGGGTTGGACGCCTGTCAGATGGCAGCGGACACCACGTCTGAGCCACAAGAGACAGGACTTGCTTCCTTGGCCCCAGTGCCCTGCACGTGCCGAGCTGCCCTTTTCCCTGGGTAGGAGAGGAGGGCTGAGGCCAAACCCCCACCAAGCCCCATCTCCCATCTCCTGCTTTCTAATCTCTTAGGCCCAGGCTGCACCTGGAAGTTAAGACTAAGGAAACAGAACCACAAAAAGGACAAAACAAAGGCGTTTATTATAGGAACATTCTCATACGCCACCAGAGATGTCCACAGGTGGATGTAGAGACAAGCATCCGAGTGGTGTCCCCACACACTTCAGGGCTACTCCTTCTCCTTCCTTGGGGCACGTGCACACTCTTGCCCGCCTCGTCACTGGAGACCCGTGACGCCCCCACTGTGGGCTATGGGAGACACCCATGAAGGAGGCTTCTCTCTGTGGCCAGGCCCCCCCCATCAGTGACAGTCCTGTTTTCACAGCAGGAAGAACAAACAGAATCCCGCCCCCCACCCCCAACTACACGCAGATCTTCTCAGCTGCCACAGATGGTGAGGCGGGGGCGCTAGGTGAGGATATCGTGGGCCTGGTGCTCCACCAGCATCTCCATGCTCCTCACGTCAGCGCACCAGAACTCCAGGCGGTCCTTCATCCCCTTGATCTGAGGCAAACCAGGACCACACGGGTGTCAGGACACTTGGGAATCCCAGGTGCACCTCACCAGCTAATTCTTTAGGGCAGCGTTAATAGAAAGGACATCAGAGCTGGGGGAGCGGGCTGTGTGAGAGGTGATTATCCCAGTCAATTCTTATCGCAAGGACATTTAAAAAACTTGCATGAAAGAAAACAGGCAAGAATAGAGGAAATCCTGAGGATTAAATATCCAGTAAATATGGACAAGATGGATCGGAGCTCAAACCACAGAACTAGGAACATATCTGATCAGAGTACCAATTTTAAGATTAAAAGGCTTCATCAGCACAACCAGCACTGTAATTATGATAAACTTTTAAATGCAGGGCTCAAACCCCAGGCTTGTATTAAATTAGGCTCTTTAAAAACCCTTAGTCCCCACAGCAGTAATATATTCTCTGAAATCTCTCGTCAATACTGCTTTCTTCCTAAATGGCTTCCATCCAAGCGAAACTAAGACAGCACAGATCCCATCCGAACCACCCACGGAGGTGAACTACGTGTTACCTGCTGCAGATCCAACACTCGGGGCTGCACCCAGGTCATGTGAACCCGCTTAGCCACCTCGTCAATGCTGCCTTTCACCAGACCCACCGAGAGCGCCTTCATCACCAGCAACTCCACCTGTGCAGAGAGGGGCTGATGTGAGTCACCCCAAGGCCCTAACTGTGGGGGAACGAGACACTGTGTCTTCTGTGGTTTGGAGTCTGGGGAACAGTGCTCACAGGAGCTCCAAACCCTCTGGGGGGCAGCTTTATCACTGGACCATCCTGAGTCCAACAACGTACCTCGTTCACGGTGATTTTAGCACTTTTGGCAATTTCTTCAAAAGTGAGTTGTCTGTGATTGGCAGGTCGTGTGAAAGTCATCTGAAAAAAATTTTTTGGTTAACTATTTTTCCAAATAAAAACTGTCAGAGAACTGACTGAACAGATGTTTTGTCAATACTTGCTCTGAAAACACAGATTTTACTTCTATCCCACATACGAAACTCTTCCTGAACATTAGCCATGTATCTTATCAGGAACAAGTTTTCCGTGCTCAGATAATAAGGTGAAATAAGCTCCACGGCAGTTGTCGGCAGCGGTCAGCACCGTGCCCCGAGCAGTGCTTGTGGCCACCACGTGCCAGGGCCACACTTGAGCTGGGGCAGCACGGCGGCCCAGAAACGGAAGGTCCATCTCCTCAGGAAGCTTAAGTTCTAGTAGGGAAAGAGGTGAGCACGTGGAACGGCGCGTACAATGAGGTGGCAGCTGCTTGAGCTAAGATGGTCAGGGAGTACCTCTGCTAGTCTGGGTCTTTGCGTTATCTTAGATGAGACTCAAATACAAACCTCAAAAAGCAAACGGTGGCAAAAGAAAAAGGAAGGTGGTGGAGAGGGGGTGTGGCCAAAATACCACTATGAGAGGCTTGGACAGTGTGCAGGACCCCATGGGCTCACCTGCAGGTTCCTGGGTGCTTGCTTACCTCCATGAGGCACAACAACTGAATTTTCCTCAGAAGCTGGGGTTCGTTGGCTGCTAAATCAGGCTGAAAGGTAGAAAGACCTCAGTTACCTAACCTGGGCTTTGAAATTCCTTCTACAACAGATCGAACGAAAAGAAACTTGGCATGTCCAAACACCTTGCACTGCAGGGTCGTGGAGGCTCGCTTCTCTCAGGACACCGTTACCTGGTGCCTCCCTGAAAAGCCATGCCCCACATAAGACGGCATTTACAGTGTAAGATTTACCCTAATGCCACAGACACCAGGGGGCAGGACCCAGGTGCAGGCGTTTCAAGGAGACTCTTGGCACAAAGAAAGGCAAGGAAGGACCCGTCCTGTGCCTGAGCAGGTCCAAGCGCACTGCCTGCTCGGTCAGCTCCGTGTGAGTGGGGCCTCCGAGGAACACACTCCTTAAGTTCCAGGGAGTTTTCTGGGCTGAAAGAGCAAGTTCTTAAGTTGTCATGAAAACCAGCACTGTCACGAGAACCGGAGTGTGCCCTTCCGCACGAGCCGCGCAGTCTCCTTGCAGGAAGGCCACAGGTTACTGCTGAGCAGAGACAAAAAATGGAGAATGGGTTCCCTGATTCAAACATTTAGGAACTCATATCCCAACACAGGCAGCCCTCCAGGGACATTTCTGCCACAGGTACAGGACAGGTCAAACTCTTCAGAAAGTGCCCACTCCCCCCCCCAAATGGGCTCTCGCTGCTTAGACACACAGCGCTGGCAACGCACTTCTGAAGTTCTTATGTTTCTACAGCCAGCCATCTTTCTTTCCAAGTGGCACACCTGTTTCTTTCAAAGATCAACTACACAGCCTGTAGTTAGGGTTGGCTGGGCTGGTTTTCTGCATCTTCACAGCCCATTTACATCTACTCGGCTCCACTATCTGTGAATTCCACAAGTTTATTTTGAACTTTGAGAAAACTGAAATTTCAGAAAAGTACAAAAACAATCATCCCTATCGCTACAAACGATTTAGTAATATTTGCTTCCAATAATCTCATTTAAAAAATAAACTTACTATGAAAGTTCAGGTCCTTGTTAATACCTCTTCTCCCTGATCCATACCTCCCAGAGGTTCCTCTCCTTGCCTAGTGCCCTCTCCCCTGCTGACCCCTTTCCCTCTACACTGACCGCTCCCTTCCTGCACAGGCTGTCCTGCCTTCCCGCACTCGAGGCTCTCCCCGGCTCTCATCACTCACTCACTTTGGCCTCACCGACCCTACTTCAGGTCAGCAACATGCTAAAAGCTTCCTTTTCCTCTGTTGAATACACTCTTCTCATATTCTGCACTTGGCTAAATTCTACTCACAACTAAGATCAGATACAGAGCATTACTTCTTTTGGATCCTTGGTGACGCCCCTGTCACCCAGATGACACTCCCCTGTCATATTCTGTTATTAGCACCGAGCACTACCACAGTAACTGAATTACTGCCGTAACTAGCCGCTTAACCACCTGCTCTGAGAGCAAGACTGGCCTGTCTTCACCTCCTGTCTCCCCAGAGCCTGCTGTGTAGAGGGAAGGTGCACAGAAAACACGTGTTAAATCAATGAACAGACGCAGGATGAAGGCTGCAGGAGCGCTCAGCCGTCCTTCCCATGACTGACCTGCTGGCCCCAGGCGGTCTTCAGCGTCTGGAATCTCTCCACGTTGCCACTGTTAAAGGCGTAAAGGGTGTCAATCAGCCACTGCCGGTCAGTGCTCCTCAGTGATTCCAGCACGGGGTGCATGAGCTGCGAGGAGGAGATGGTTAGCTGACCACAAAATCAATCTCCCCCTTGTTAAGAAATCTGTGCCCAGGGTCCACTTACAAGTTCTCCAAAGTTAAAAACTCCCTCGCCAAGCAGTCCTGCTAGTCCCAGCGTGAAAGCTCTCTCCTGCTGCTCAGACACTGCGGCAACAACACAGCTCCAGTGACACCCAGTTACGAGAATCAGTCCTGTTTGGCTTTAAAAATCTCATAAAAAAGTAAAGAAACCATTCCCTGTAATGGTCATATCACGAAGCCTTAACATGGTTTTTAAAAAAATTTTTTATCTTTTATTTTTATTTTATTTTTTAGAGAGGGAAGGCGGGGAGAGGCAGAGGGAGAGAGAATCTCAAGCAGGCTCCATGCCCGGTGCAGAGCCCGACAAAGGGCTCAAACCTTCTCACAAAGGTCTGAGATCATGACCAGAGCCAAAACCAAGAGTCGGATGCTCAACCGACTGAGCCCCCAGGCGCCCCATTAGTCATCGCTTAAAGTACTGGATTAACTCAAATTATACCTGGAACCACGTGTACAGGTTTTGTGGGAAAGACATTCATTCGTTTACTTACTCCTACCCAAATACGTGACTCTATTCATATTTTCAGCTAATCTACTTCCTGGAAGAATTACCTTTTATTCCTCTTAAAGTCACCTCATCTAGCCTCTTTTCAGAATAGAGTGAACCTACTTCCTGTTCCCATACAACAATTCCCCTCTCCTGACCCTGTTACTTGCTTTTTCCAATGTTTCTCTTGAGATGCAGGAATTAAAACTGCACTACCATTTTTAGGAGTTGCTGGTCTCCACAGCTTCAACAGTGTACTGTGAGAAACACCTAAAATGGGCTCACATTTCTTTTCTAAACACACTCCTTGCACTTTCCCCAAAACGTATTGTTCACTTTTCTTTCCATTCCTCAGATCCTTTAAAGATTTCTGTAAGGTGTTCCCCTGGATCTTGTTCAGTTTCTGGCACAAGATTCTCAGGTGCAGGGTTTCACCGTGCCCTTCTTGCTGCAGGGGCCCAGAGGCTGACGCTGCTGGGCTTCTCACAAAGGTCTCTGATTCAGAGAACAGGGAAGACTGGCGAAGGAACAGCGAGGGGCTACCGGGCGCAGTCTTGTTTTCGCCTGAGCTAAATTCTGAAGGCAGGCCCGGGGAGAAACTGACGGCTGCATGGCTCTTTCTACCCTCTACCACCTGCGCTCTCTTCAACGAGGGATGGATACACCAGGGTAGCTTCTGAGACCTGCTACCGTGCCTCAAGAGCGTGCTCCTTCGGCGTGGACTTTGACGGCTCCATGTTACCTGGCAGATCCTTGATGTCGACACAGCCCAGGAACCGCAGGGCATCTCTGTAGTAGGCTGCGTGGTTCCCGACTGTTTGATAGTATTTACTGGAGAGGTCGTAGAAACGACTGTGAACCGACGTCACACCAGGGAGGCTGCTGAGCGTCTCTTCCACATCTTCAATGGTTTCCTAAACGCAGGAAGCAAGGTTGCCCTCCTTTTTAGCTTAAAGCACCTTTAAGGAAATACATGACATGAAGACTGACAGACGGGACTATGTGAAAATGGAAAATTTCAGCTCATCCAAGACACACACAAAAAAGAACAAAAACAAGCTACAGACTGGACAAAGGTATTTACCGCACACGTAACCCACAAGGGAGTATGACCAACACTATATACAGAACTCTTACATGTCAACAGGAGGACGGCAACACAAAAAAATGGGCAAAAGAAAAGATATTAACAGGCAATTTACAGAAGTGGAGACATGAATGGAGTGGTCAATAAACCCCCAATGAGATGGCATTTCATCTCCACCGGACTGGCAAGAATTAAATAGCCTGAAAATATCAAGTGCTGAAGATATGGAGCTTTGGAAGTGCCAGGGGAGTGTGAACCATCGTGGAGAATCTGGTAAAGGGGTAAAACACACACCGTATGCCTGTAGCCTCACCTCCAGGGACACGCGCTGGTGAGGAACCAGGCATAGAAATGCTGATAACTATCAGTACTGTTCGTAACAGGAAAACCCCCGGGATCCCTTCAATAGGAGACTGGTGCATAGGCTGTGAAACAGTCTAACAGTAGAATACCAAATAACGGGAAGAATGAATGGGTCACAGGTATCAGCACAATGACTCTCAAACCTCACGCCGGGCCAGTCACTCAAAAAAATACTACGTATCACTTAGACTTACACACCCCTATCTAGCGAGTATCAGGAACCACACGTGCACGGGAGCACTGCTGGTGCAGGAATGCGCTCTGAGGGCCCAGCAGCTCCAACTGTGCACTGCTGCTTCGGTCCTAAGCTGGGTGGGGTGCGCGGACACCCACGACAGAATTCTTTATAGTATTCTCTGGCTTTTGATAGGTCTTAAATATTTCAAAGCAAAACGCAGTAAGTATGTATGCAGGACAGGACTGGGAAGCAACAAAAAATAAGAAAGGTTGTTTTAGGGCAATGAGAACATCAACACTTACCCCAGTATTTTCTTAAATATTACGGTTACCAAAAAACCCAAACCCAAACTCAACACAGGTAGTCTCTGCTTTAACAAGGTGGCCTGAACACATAAGTTGGTCTTACTGCCACCCATAACCACATCCATCCCCCAAATTACACTAAAACGGAAATAACAAACAGAGAGAAAACTTCTACAAGGATTAGAAGGCAGAGGGGGCAAAGGAGCAGCCTGTGACCTGTCGTGGTGAGTGGGCTGACCCTGGTCAGTGAGGACCCCATGTGGACAGTCGGAGGCTGTCTGGAACCGTCCTGCTGACAGATGTACTGTGCTTGCCCAGGGCAGTCCCCTTATGTTAAAGGGTAATAGGCCTCAGAGCAGCAACTGACTCTCCATGGTTTTGAGAAACAAAATAAAAAACTGCATGCATGCACACAGACCGATGGGGCAAAGAAATGTCGGCAATGGGAGCGCAACAGAGGATATATGAGAGTGCCTTGTGCTATGTCTGCAACTTTTCTATAATTTAAAATCACTTTAAAAGGTAAAATGGAGAAATAGGATTCCCCCCCCCCCCATAACTCTAAACAACTTTGTAAACCAAAGACAAACCTGTATTATAGCAACCTTACCTTTGTGACCTGTAGGTCCCCGATGTTTAATTTTAGAGCTCCAATCGCAGTTTTACACAGGATCACTGCCTCATCGCTACTTTTCACCTACAGACATCAGAGACAAGGGGACCTGAGAAGTGTGGGCAGGAGACGAACAAA
Organism: Ailuropoda melanoleuca; assembly: GCF_002007445.2. Classification (NCBI taxonomy): domain Eukaryota; kingdom Metazoa; phylum Chordata; class Mammalia; order Carnivora; family Ursidae; genus Ailuropoda; species Ailuropoda melanoleuca. The sequence goes on from NC_048233.1 coordinate 91,279,607, forward strand.
ACATCTGCACACTGGCTTCACTGACACGACTAGAGACATGCCGTCTCTACAGGGTGTGTACAGTGGGCACAGACAAAAACTGTAGGTCACACATATTCTAAAGATTTGGCTCAGACTTCACATTTACCTTTTCACGAGTCTTTTCCAGAAAAGTAAGAGCCACATTAGGATCTAGAAAAGGCAGAACAACAATGTCAGAAGAACCACCAAAGGAGTATCTTTAGAGATTGGTTCCTACCAACCACAACACTTAGGGTAATCTCTAGAGTTAGATCATAAAATATAATAAAAACGTAACTTAAAATCTGGCATTTTCTATCAAAATGTACAAGTTCAATTAACTTATATTTCAAAATCATTTTAATCACCATTTGGATCTTCTCCTTTATGACACAAAATGAGACTCACCAGTCATCTGTCTAACTACATGAAGAATGATTTCTACCAGGGACAAAGGGTTCACCCTGAAATAAAAACGAGCAGTCTCTGAGTGTCACTAAGCATCAATGTTTTCATGTTCAAAGTAAAAAACCGATAAAGGTGTTTTACCTGTGTTCAAATTCACTGATGAAGTTTTCATAAAGCTGTGGAACCAAAACACGTAGAGTAATTACAGAATGTCTTTCATTCTGCAAAATCAAACATGCCCGCCATGCCCACCACGTAGCAGGCACTGCAGACATGTTGGTGGGCTGACAGGAGACCCATACTGGAGTTTATTAATCACCAATGGGTTACTGAAGAAAGCTATGGTTTTTTTCCTGGGAATTAGATCCCTGACCTGTAAGAATCTCCTAGAGAACAATTCCTATATTCTTTCTCCAAAGTATTTCAGGTAAAACAGACTATCGGTTTGAAAGATTCACTAACCTTCAGATTTTAGGGGCTGCAGCCTCTATTACCAAATTTATCAGCCATTCAGCAAACACCTGAGAACTGACTCAGACTCTTTGCTAGGTACTAAAGACACAGAATGTGTACAATAAAAGTTGGGCTTTCAAGGATTCCTGGCCTAGTAGAGCAGACTTGTAAAAAAATAAATGACAACACTACGAGTTTACAAGCGAGGAAAAAATCCCACATGGGTGGATCAGCCAAAAGGTGAGGTTCCGAAGAAGGTTATTCCAGAAGTGGTGATAACTGAGTTTTAAGGAAGGAAGAGGAGTTAGAGAGCTGGACACATCCGGAATGGGAGAGGAGGTATGGAATTGGGAGAACATTCCAGACAGGAGCAAACGTGCGCAAAAGCACTGAAGACACACTGCACTGTGTTTTAGGAGCACTTCTGGAGGACACACACAGTGGGAGGCACTGGGCTTGTCCTTGTCCTGAAGGCTAGCCGCAGCCAGTGGGACACACGGTCACACTTGTACTTTAGGAGCACGACCGGGGGCAGGGAGGACAGGGAGGGAACAGAAGGAGGGACAGAGACCAGCTGAGGCTACTGGTCAACACAGGAGAGCAAGGGAGCCACAGCAGTGAGGGTGGACAAAGGGAGATTCACTGGTCACAGGGAAGGGGAGCTGACAATGACCTCTGAGCTTATCGCTGGGTAACTGGGCAAAGTGGGAAGAGGGAGCCTCCAGGTGGGGTCAACTTGGATAAGGAGAGTCTGTAATTCCTCTGGGATGTGAAGATAGAGAGTCCCTGTGAAAGAAAATGTGGTGTATATGCACACAGAGCGTGGGGTAGTATTCAGCCATAAAAAGAAGGAAATCCTGGGGCGCCTGGGTGGCACAGCAGTTAAGTGTCTGCCTTCGGCTCAGGGCGTGATCCCGGCGTTATGGGATCGAGCCCCACATCAGGCTCCTCCGCTATGAGCCTGCTTCTTCCTCCCCCACTCCCCCTGCTTGTGTTCCCTCTTTCGCTGGCTGTCTCTATCTCTGTCAAAATCTTAAAAAAAAAAAAAAAAGAAGGAAATCCTGCCATTTGTGACAACATGGATGAAACTGGAGGGCATTTTGCTTAGTGAAGTAAGAAAGACAAAGAAAAACAAATACTGTATGACTCAATTCTACGTGAAACCTAAAAAAACTGAACTCATAGAACAGATTGGTGGTTGCCAGAGGCAGGGGGTGGGGGCGCAAGAAATGGCTGAAGACAGTATGTCCAGTCATAATCAAGTCCTGCAGATATAATGTACAGCACGGTGTCTATAGTTAACAATACTGTGCTGTATATTTGAAAGTTACTGAGAGAGTAGATCATAAAAGTTGTCATCACAAGAAGAAAAAAAGCATAACTGTGAGATCGATGTTAACTAGACTTATTGTCATCATTTTGCACATATACCTATACTCTACACCATAAACCAATACAGTATTATACGTCAGTGATTTCTGAGTAAAACTGGGGGTGGGTGGGTAGGAAATGTCCCTACAGCAGCCAGTTAGTTATTTAAATCTGGCACCCAGCATGGGGCACCTGAGTGGCTCAGTAGGTTAAGCGTCTACCTTTGGCTCAGGTCATGATCCCTGGGTCCTAGGACTGAATCCTGCATCTCCCTCTGCCTCTGCCTGCTGCTCCCCCTGCTTGCGTGCGCGCTCTCTCTCTCTCAAATACATAAATAAAATCTCTAAGAAAGATAAATCTGGCACCCAGCAAAGAGCTATCTAAATAAAATGGCTTTTTCATTACAAAGGACTATTTCAAAGATATCTTCTTCATTAAGAGGGTATTCTCAACCTTTCTGATACCCATTATAATTTTGCAAAAACCCATCCAAAGAAAAAAGAAACTCAAAATTACTACTGGTCACTGCAGGTTCATGAACACGACGTGTCTGAAAGTGCGGGCTGAGTCCCAACAATTTTTAAAGGTTTGCTTGCCCACTGACACAGTAAACACCAGTCTGTTGACCTGAGTAAGTGTTATGTTACAGGGGTTGAGGGAATATTTTGCTCTGTATAGAAAGTGATTTAAAGACAAGAAAGTAAAGGATAGAGATGAATAATCATGAATTATTCATTACTATGATATAGAACCTTAGGGAACAAGTATTAAGACAGCTCTAATTTATTTTCCCACATAATCCAGAAGACAGAATGCCCAGTAAAATCTTTAGGTTTACAGATGAATAGAAGTTCCTTGGAAGGAGTAAAATGTCAAACTGGTGGGTATAAAACACAAGAAAATCTTAGGATCCCAGGTGGTGGGGTAATAAGGTGGTTTGCTTCACCGTGAGCACATATAAAGTAATGTATCCAGGGCAATGCTTAACAAGCTATCAAAAACTAGTTTTTGGTTCCAATGCAGGTTTAAATCTCTGATTCATTCAGAATCTGAGAGAAAGGCATCAAAGAGTAAGATGCCAAGAAAGACTGTAAAGAGTAAGCTACCAGTGAACAAATTGGTGGGGGTCTGTCAGGGAGTGTGGGGAAGGCTGGGGCAGAGAATGTTTCCCCCCCACCACCTGTTCACAAAATTCTAAACGTGCCCTACTACAGAGGATTTCCCCCTGCAAACCTCCCCACCCCCAAGTGAAGCACAGAGGCTCCATGTTCCACACCACCCAAGACAAGGCATTTGGGCAAGCAAGCAGATCAGTGGGAGGGAAGGACGCAGACTGATGACACTTGTCTACAAGGTCCCTATGGTTCTCTTCTACCATCTCCTACCCCATCCCCCAAGAAGTTTGCACTTTGAATTTCTGAGTAAGTTTCCAAAAGTATAGTACTAAAAAAAAAGCCTACGAACAGTAAGATACAGGGCACCCTATGCTATAAGACAGCATTTTAGGCAGGGATTTTAGAAGAAGTCAGACTGTATTTGAAGACTCCTCTACCACCTATTGGCTGTGATCTCCGGCAAGTTACTCAGTCTCTTGGTGTTAACTTCTATGTCAAATGAATAGGATAACAGTAGTGCTTACATCCCAATATTGTTGTAAAGAGTAAATATACAAAACCCTTAGAACAGTCCCTGACATACTGACGGCTGAGTAGGTATAATGCATTAATATAAAGCCCACCTATTGTTTTTAGAAGTCCTTTATATTTATATAATCTGACCTAGCATGGCAAATCATTTACCTTTATGAGGCCATCTCCTTGGGCAAAGCATGGGTCCTGCACAAAATCAAGCACCTGGAGTGTCAGTTGATGCCACAACCTGAAAAACATAAGGCCCTTAATACCTATAAACTAATATCCAGTCACAGACACCTCCAGCCTTGATAGTCCTATCAAATAACAAATAGTAGCCAGTTTCTACTGTGTAACAGGAAGAAAGCTAAAGCAGATGCTAATACACCGGAGCTCTTTTCCTTGCTCTGCTATTCACCGGTATGTCACCCTGGAGAACATCTTTTTAATTACCTCAAGAATTACTGTGAGGTTTGCCTGAAAACAAGAATTTGGAATCACTCATATCCAAGTTGAAATCCTGGCTCTTCTATTTAACAGGTGAGTATCTCAGGGAAGCAGCTTAAAGTGAGCTTGTTTCCTCCACTGTAAATGGGATGAATGAAGGATTAAACTCGCAAATGAATAAACCCTCTAGAAAAGTGACGGTACCGAAGTCTAATTTTTAAGAATGCAAATAAAACGCTAATAGCAGAAAGCTGCTGAACATCACCCAAATATATATTCATTTTCTATGTAAGAGGCACAATGCTTAACGCTAGGGCTGTTAACAGGGAAGTTGTCACAGAAGGTGTACTTTCCTATGGAACAATGCTAGCCACTTATTCTATTCGTTCGAAAACAGGCTGGTGCTTGGCAACAGACAATTTGTCATAAAATTCATCCTAAGTAAGCCTAAACTCTGAGATCTCAGGGGCACAAAGCCCAATACGAAATGTAATGGAAAGTAGGGACCATGGGAGAGGGGAGACGTGGTTGAAACCCAGGGTGTAACCAGCTGCAGAATCAAGAGGGAAAAAACAAAACTGCATTCGGCTCTGGTTTATCCACTCCAGATCGCTGAGAGTGGGCGTAGATACAGCCACACCATACCAAGGCCAAGACACCAGGATCTGCTGTTCAAAATGCATGGCAGCCTTACCTCTGAAAGGGTGTTTGCTTGTTTGCCTGGAATCAAGAGCGAACATCCTTTAAAGCCCTGAACCCTTTTCGTAAGATCAGGGGAAAGGGAGTTCAGGAACTTCAGTCACAGCCCCTCGGTCAGGAAGGCAGTGAACCCTAGGCCCCCCAACTCTGCCTATGGCTCTGCCCCTCTGTCCCCGTGGGCTGTTGCCCCTCTCCCTCCTCAGCGCACCTCCCCGGGGTAGCCTGCTCCCACTCTCCGCACGCGGGGCTGAGCGCCCCCGGTCCATCAAGGTCCCGCCCCTCCCCCCGCCGCCCCCTCTCTGCCTCGCTCTCCCATCACTGGGGCCCGGGGCGCTCACTTCTTCGTGTAGAGCTCCTCCAGACGGTGCCACACGGCGGCCTGGCCGGGCCCGGAGCTCTGGCTCTGCTGTAAGAAGCCAGGAACGTCCTTCATGACGGCAGGAAGAGCCAGGGACAGCTGTACGACGGAGGTGTCAGCGCCGCGGGAATGGCCGCCGGAAATGCTCACTCACTTCCGGCCCTCGTCGCGCGAGGCAGGTTGGGAGCTCCCCGGCGGCTGGCGGCGCGCGGGGGTTGTCCGGGTAACCGGGCCTGTGCCTCTGAAGAAATTCCCTCCAGGGTTTGTACCGGATTTCCCGCGCAGCTGGCCGTGGCATTCAACAGTACGAGGGCCTGGGGTCGGCTCGGCCATCGACTGGCTTTGTGGCCTCGGCCTTTGTGACCCGCGGGTTCTCATCTCAAACGGGGACCATGATAATAGTAGCTTAATAGTGTCTCGCGAGGACTGAGTGAAAATGTGACCACTGGCCGTAGTAAAGTGCTCGCAGAGTGCGCGCATCACCCTCCCGACTGAAGACGGTGGGAAAGCAGGAGAGAGAAATGCTGGCTCCTGGTTTGGTCTCCAGGGCGAGAAGCGGGACCCCAAGGGGCTAGGAAGCCGCCGCCACCTGAGTCCACCCCAGCCTGGGCTCGCGGGGCGGGGCGCGCGGCGGCGGACTCGTGGCCCTTGGGGACAAGGTCGCGAGCGGGCGGCGGAGGAGCTGGGACATGGCTTGGTGGGGTCGGTCGGCTCTTTCCGCCTTCAGGCCCTGGCGCCCGGCAGGTGAGTGGGCCTCTCGGTTCGGCCGGGCGGACGGGGCCCGGGGCGGAGACCAGCGCTTCGGCGCCCGCGCGTTGCTGGGGTTGCAAGGCAGGCCGGGTGCAGTTCCGGCGAGGGCGGGAGTCGGTGGGACACTGGAAGACCTGAAAATGTGAAGTCCCTGTTCTCGCAGCTCAGAGGGGTATTCCGGAGGGCGCCACGGCAGCAGTTTCTTGTTTCTTAGGGGTATTTGGATGAGTACAAGCAACACTTATATGTTAATTGTTGACACTGTTTAGGTAGCTTTTTTTTACTTAACAATATGTCTTGGACTTACTTTCATCTCAAAACATAAATGCTTTCTCAGTCTTTTGTACCGATCTGTAGAATTCCTTTTTTTTTCTTTGCATGACTCTTTTATTCGAGCCACCGCATCTGCCCCAACGAAGAGCTCCCCAGACCCTGCCTCACCTTACACAAGAAAGGGCTTAGAGTCAGGGAGGAGGGACCTGTTGCTCCTCTCCTCGCAGGGGGAGGTCAAGATAGAGCCTGGGCTTCTTGGTTGTTGACCGTTCGGATTCCTCCCACAGCCTGTCTCTGCGGGGAACTGAGGATGCCCCACCCCCACCCTTCACGTCCCAGGTTGGGGGTGGGATCTATAGGATTCCATTTTACTGATGTTTCGTAATGTATTTAATCATTCTCTTATTTTTTTTTTTAAGATTTTATTTATTTACTTGACAGAGATAGAGACAGCCAGTGAGAGAGGGAACACAAGCAGGGAGAGTGGGAGAGGAAGAAGCAGGCTCCCAGCGGAGGAGCCCGATGTGGGTCGATCCCATAACGCCGGGATCACGCCCTGAGCCGAAGGCAGACGCTTAACCGCGGTGCCACCCAGGCGCCCCTAATCATTCTCTTATTGAAATAGTTTGTAATCTTTAGTTATTACAAATAATGCTGAGGTACATGGTTTGTACTCACTTTTTGGATAAACTAGTAGTGGAACTCCTGGGTCTAAAGGTATATGCGTTTTTACTGTCCCCGATGAAGGTTGTGCAATTAATACCTCTATTAGCATTATATTTGGAATAATATTTGGAATATTTGGAACTAGCAATAGTATTTGGAATAAACAGGGAACTGGAATCGTAGTGGCTTCTCGTTGGCTGAGCTGTGCTGTCATTTGCTGGGCTCTGACCATCTCTCGTTGCGTGGGCGGTGCTCTCATTGGCTGGGCTCTGCTGTTATTGGCTGGGCTGTGACTGGCTGCCATTGGCTAGGCTGTGCTCTCATTGGCTGGGTTGTGCACTCACTGGCTGAGCTATGCTCTCATTTGCTGGGCTTCTCACTGGCTGGGATCTGCTCTCGTTGGCTGAGCTGTGACTGGCTCTCATTGGCTGGGCTGTTCTGTCATTGGCTGGGCTCTGCTCTCATTGGCTGGGCTCTGCTCTTAGTGGCCGGGTTGGCCGGATGGGACGAACCCCTTCCTCCCAAGGGCTCAGGGAAGCCCAGGCTTCTTCCCGCTGGGAATGCTGAGGGCCAAGAGGAGGGAGTGGTGGGCGGGAGAGCTCCCCCTGCTGGGCTCCACTGCGTGTTCGTGAGGGTTCCTTGATTCCGTTTCATTGCCTAGGAATTGAACATACATATGGGAATATCTTAAGACCTATAGTTGTTAAGAAACTTAACTTAAATGTCCAATAATGGATTAATACTTGATGCCATCTTACGCAGGGACTAAAAGTATTGGTGAAGAGGTTAATAGATCCAAGGGATCTTTCCTTCATCCCAGAAACCTTATTGCACTGACCAGGTGTCCCAGCAAATGAACTCAATTCTGACTCTGCCTGCTTGAAGAGAGCACCACAGGTGAAGCACTCAGGCCCACAAGACAGCCCTGCTCCCCTTGGTTGTCTCCTGTGCTTCTGACAGACCACATCCCCTCCTCTGGTTCCATTCATTTGCTAGAGCAGCTCACAGAACTTGGAGACCGTTGACTTGTAGATTACGGGTTTATTACAAAGGATGCTAAAGGAACTGAATGAATGGCCAGAAGTAGAGATACATAGAGTGAGGTCTGCAAGGGTCCCTGGTCCCTTCTGCCTTATGGAGTTTGGGGCCCAGGGGCCTGGCATGTGGTTCACCAAACTGGAAGCCCTCTGACCCGCCTCCCTTCTTTTGAGTTGTTGTTTTAAGATTTTTTTTTTATTTGACACAGAGAGAGAGAGAGCACAAGCAATGGGAAGCAGCAGGCAGAGGGAGAGGGAAAAGCACGCTCTCTGCCGGGCAGGGAGCCTGATGCAAGGCTGGATCCCAGGACCCTGGGTTCATGACCCGAGCCAAAGCAGACGCTCAACCAACTGAGACACCCATGCGCCCCTTCTTTTGAGTTTTTATGGAAGCTCCAACCTTCTAATCACAGTGGCCCCCCGGGCACCCACCCCCCCATCCTTAGGGCCTTCCCAAAGTCCCCTCATAAACATAAACCCAGCTGTGGTGGAGAGGGGCTGGTTAAGCAGAACAAGACACTTGCTTCACCTTCATGGCTCTGAGGGGAGTTCAGGACCTGAGGACAAGAGACCAACCGTGGTAACAAAAGATGGGCCCTTTGCTCTTGGAAATTCCAAGGGTTTGGGGATGAAGACCAAAAACATATTTATTCTAAATCACAATAGCACAACTTCCCTTGAATTCCTTTTGTGTTTCTCATAATAAGTTGCATGTAGGAGGAGCTCAGTAAATGTTCGGGCGAAGACTGCAGGGGAAGAGTTGTTCTAGATGCTGAGTGACCTGGGGCATTTAACGGCTGTGGCTGCAGCCAGATTATCTTCTCTTCGTGACCATCCGGCTAGTTTTCACTAGAAAATTTCCTATGGCGACTTATCAATTTGCACTCAAATGAACTGCTTGATGCGTGCTTTTACACAAGTTTCTGATGCAGCAGAACTTCCTTCAGGATCTGTGGGCATCTCTGCAGGAGTAGGGATGAGGGGGAAGGACTGTTTTCCCTGCTGTGTGTATTTCCTGTACTTTCTGCTGGGAAAGATCTACAGCTGTAGGTCTTCTCGAGCAAGACTGTAAGAATCATTTCTTGCTCTTGGTGTTAGCAGCTGAGGCTCAGGGTGTTTGAGTGACTGGATGAGACTGGCAATGAGCTAGGGCTCTGACTCTCCTTTGGGTGCCCTTGGCCCTGCACGTACACCTTCCTTTGTCATGTTCCTCTTTCTGTTGTACATACCTTTCAGAAATCTGTTCTTTTGAAAACCGGGATGACGCTTTGTGTGGTGGGAGAGGCCACAGCACAGAAGCAAGTGGACTGTAAGCTGCAAGCAAGTCCTTGACCCCAGAGTGGAGTGTGCGAGGTGGTGTGCAGGGTCACTGCAGGAAGGGAAGGGGTGTTAGCCTGCCTAAAAGGAGCAGGGAATCAAACGAGGGCAAAGTGATTGCTCACTGGGGTCCAGCAGTGGCTTCACGAAGGAGGTGGCATTTGGTCCTGGCCTTGACTATGGGAGATTTGGACATGCTGAGGTGGAGAAAGGTCTTTTCAGGGTTTAGGACATATACAAGAGCCAGGGAGTCCTTTTGCTTGTCTGGAAGAGGGGATATACAAGAGGGCAGGGTGGGGTTGAATTGTCACTGGGGTGGGATATGCTTGCTAGGATGGGGAGCAGAGAGCTTCAGGGGAAACCTCACTGACAGTGTGTCCTGTGGGTGGGTCTCTGCAGAGAGTTTGCACTGTTGGTTTTGTAAGGAGCAAAAGAACACAAAAGACAAAGCAAACAGGAGAGTGAGTTAGGGCCATACTCCTAGAAGATTCATACTCCTGAATTGTTCTGATGTGTATGATGATGTGCTTTTAGGGTGCTTATTTCTTGCCTGAATCACAAATGAGTAAAAGAAATGCTCTCAGTTTCCTGTTTCTATGTCTGTATTCATTTTATTCATTTATTTATTTATTTTTTAAATAATTTATTTATTTATTTGACAGAGACAGCCAGCAAAAGAGGGAACACAGCAGGGGGAGTGGGAGAGGAAGAAGCAGGCTCCTAGTGGAGGAGCCTGATGTGGGGCTCGATCCCAGAGCACCGGGATCACACCCTGAGCCGAAGGCAGACGCTTAACGACTGCGCCACCCAGGCACCCCTGTATTCATTTTAGATTCACTACTCATTTGAGGATGGTTGTCCATTCCATTTGTGGAATCTCTTTTCCCATCAGGGTGGAGGAGTCTCTTTACTGAAGTCGGAGATGTCCTGGGGGAGGGTCGTCAAGTGCCTTCTCCTGGAAGAACAGACATGGTGGCCACCCGTCTTTGGGGTGTGAGAACGGCGCCTTGTGCGGTGGGGCTGGCAGTGCTGAACTCTAGGTGAGTTGCCAGCATGATACCAGATGAAGAAGTTGTGCAGCTCGGTTAGATGCCGCACAGGGTCCCTAACAGCAGATAGTAAACCCAGGAAGCCTTTCCAGGCCCATGTGAGGTAAGGCTGTAGTGCTGTATGCCTCCCACGTCCACACACTCACTTCCGTGGGGTGTTTGCAGGTGGTGCTACGGGCTTTGTCTTAGTCACACTGCTTTTGTTTCTTCCTGTTGCTTTCCTGGGTGTTGAGTCATTTTCTAAGTCCTGAGGTCCTGCTGAAGCTTGTGACTTGTACATCGTGTTTTGCTTTTTTTTTTTTTTCCCCCTATAGAAGACCATCTCATATCCCTAACACTTAGCCTTGCGAGTGTCTCGGCTCCTGGCTTCTGGGGGTGGCTTGAGAAGCCTTCCAGTGCTTCGCAGAGAGAGCCCGAGCTGAGTCTACCCACTGCCTTCCCTTGGTTGTGGGATTCCTTTGGCTGCTGCATAGGATGAGCAGCTGTGAACACTGAGGATCAAGTCTCTGCAGCAGTGTGGATCCCTAGCGGTCAGGGCATGAGTGTTTCTTTCTGGAATGGTCTCTAGAACCCACTTTTTCTCCTGATGGTATTTGGTGTGAAGTCTGAGACACCTGGCTTTCTTTAAATGTCACTGCCCAGGTATGCTACGGTGTGTGTCTGCAGAGAGCGTACCCAGAGCCCCCACAAAGCCCCCACACCTCTGGTGTGGACCCCATTCTCTTAGCACTGGCACTGGATAACAGGAATTCAGATATGATACATCCCTTGTTTGCACAGTTGCAACTAACCTGAATTTTTTGTTTCCAAGTAAGTTTTGATTTCTGAGTTGAGACTTCTTTCTTTTGTAGCCCAGTAGTCATCCATGGTGAGAAGGGTGGTCATTTTTGGGTACAGGAGGGAAGTGTATGTTCATTCTCAGTGGTGGGGGTGGTGGAAGGGCTAGCATGAGCTTAACTGCCTCTGGTCACCTGGCCACTGTCCTTTTCTGTCAGCATTACAGGTCGAAGAAGACCCATATCTTTTTCTGCTAGTGCCTCAAGCATCTTTGGAAGCGGAGGCAACAGTAAGAAGGAGAAGCTTTTTCTGGAGGATATAGCGGAGCTGATCCAAGCCAGAGCCTGCCAGAGGGTGGTGGTCATGGTGGGGGCCGGCATCAGCACGCCCAGTGGCATTCCGGACTTCAGGTGCCCTGCAACGCCCAGCTCCTCCCTTGGCACCCCGGTCTGCCTTTCGGCCCCGCCCTCTTCCTCCGGGCTCAGAGCCTCTTGCTCCTTCTTGCAGGTCTCCCGGGAGTGGCCTTTACAGCAACCTGCAGCAGTACGGCCTCCCATACCCCGAGGCCATTTTCGAGCTCGCTTTCTTCTCTCACAACCCCAAGCCCTTTTTCGCTTTGGCCAAGGAGCTGTACCTGCGGAGCTGCAGGCCCAACGTCATACACTACTTCCTGCGACTGCTGCACGACAAGGGGCTGCTGCTGCGGCTCTACACTCAGAACATCGATGGGCTCGAGAGAGGTGAGCTCCCCTCTTCTGCAGGGAAGGCCTGGGGTGCCTGCTTCCAGGCGGCGCTCATACCCTGTCTCTGATCTCAAGCCGACTGGTTAGACCTTTGTCCCTGACAAAAGTCCACCACGTGTTTGAGAGTCACTGTTGGGATCTCATTGGTGGACCTGATGTCCTGACATACTTGCTGGACTGTGAGTTTCGGGTAGAACTGAAGTCAACCTTGGGAGCTTCTAGTTTTGCTAATCTGTTATGATGATTTCTTTTTTTAAGAAATTTATTATGAAAATTTTTGACCACATAAAAATTAAGAGAGGAATGTAATGAACCCTTATGCCCTCATCATAGCCAGTCCTCACTTTATCGTGTCTGTCTTCCTACCCTCCACCTTCTCTCTCAGCCCCAATTATTTTGAAGCCAATCCCTGACATCATGAACTTAACCTATAAACAATCTGTAAGTACTTCACTGGGTGTCTCTAGAAGGTAAAAACCTTTAAAACATAACTACGATGTCACTGTCCCACAGAGAGATCACTATTAATGCCTTAGTATTATCAGACTCTTTGTGTAATGATTTCCCGCTGTCCCGATAGCAGCCACAACCAGTGATTCGCAGCTGGGACTGTCTGCCCATCCACAGCTCAGAAGCTGACAGTGGGAGCAGGTAACTGTCATAAGAAGTTACCTCTGTTTGTTTACCTACAGTTTTTTTCCTTATTAATACAGTATTTATTTGTCTTCCCTCCGTCAAACCCTGAGCCAACCGCTTTCCCCAGGCTGCCTGGGGAGGTATAGGAAAAGGAACATACAGGGCAGACAAGACACGGAAGAAAACCCTATGGGAGGTGGAGACGGCTCCTTCACATGGCGAAGAGGATGAGAAAGGCCACCATCAGGCAAAAGAGCCCCATGGCCTCCGAGAGGGCAGAGCCCAGAATGGCGTAGGAGAGCTGTTGCTTCCGAGAGGGATTCCTGGCATAACCAGTGATGAGGCTCCCAGACACAGTCCCAGTTCCAGCCCCAGAGCCCGCCACCCCCACCGTGGCAGCCCCAGCCCCCGTGACCTCGGCTGCTGTGTCGGTGTCCCTCGAAATGGCGCTGCCTCGGGAGCTGCGGCTCAGGATGAGTGAGGTCAGGGGACGTGGGGCTGCCCAGCCGCGGCTCCCGTCTGTCAGAGTCTCTGGTGGTTTTAGCACCACTGCAGACAGCGATGGGCTCAACAGCTGAGAGTCTGTCCCGACCAAGGCCGGGGTGGAGACGAGCTGAGCAAGGTGTGCGTTCTCAGGGTTGAGGGGCTGTGGCAGCAGAGCTGCTCCCGGTGCAGAGAAGACAGCGAGGGGCCGGGGGGGGGCACTACAGTTTTGTGGTTTTTTGGGGAAACTTATTGTCTTTATATAGTTTTCTTTTAAAGATTTATTTATTTGAGAGAGAGAGTGAGAGCACACACGCATGTGCCTATGGGGGGAGGAGCAGAGGGAGAGGGAGAGAAATCTCCAGCAGACCCCCTGCTGAGCATGGAGCCTGCCTTGGGGCTCGATCCCACAACCCTGAGATCATGACCTGAGCCGAAATGGAGAGTTGGGTGCTCAACTGACTGAGCCCCCAGCTGCCCCTATATAGTTTTTTCTGCTTTTACTTGGTATCTGTAGAATAGAAAATGTTTTCCTAGGTATCAGCTGTAATTTTATCTGAACTTACATCAAACTTGCTGACAGGCTTTGTTTAACCATGATTTGGCGGCATCGGGGAGCCCTCATCCCTGTGCTTTTTCTGGTCAGTGGGACATTACCTGTAGGCTTGCACGGAGGGCTGTGACTCCCTCTGGGGGCTGCCGAGCTCAGAGCTCGTGGAGCTAGTGGCACTTAGCTTTGGTTTGAATTTCAGTGTCTGGCATCCCTGCCTCAAAGCTGGTGGAAGCTCATGGCTCCTTTGCCTCCGCCACGTGCACTGTCTGCCAGAGGCCGTCTCCAGGGAAGGACATTTGGGTGAGTTTTCATGCTGCCACTCCTCTCCCTTCTGCACTTTGCAGTGGGAGTGACCTGGAAAAGTGGCATTTATAAGCATTGTATTGGAAGGACAACAACAGTAATGGTATGAAATGTTTTTCTTTATTTTTAAATTGGAAAAGTAATACACACTTGTAAAATATTTAAAAATATGTAGAGAAAAATTTATCTCCCTTCAGTCAGCTCCTGTAGCCCAACCTGTAACAGTTTGGTGTATAATGTTCCAAGCCTTAAAAAAAAAAAAAGGCATATCTAAACATACATGGCCATATCTGTGTGCCTACACCACACAGTGATCATTTTTTAAGTAATAGGATTATTAAAAATTTTTAAATTTTATTTACTTGAGAGAAAGAGAGAGTGCACAGGTGGGAGGGGCAGAGGGAGAAGGAGAGAGAATCTCGAGCAGGCTCCCCGCTGAGCATGGAGCCTGATGCGGGGCTTGATCCTACGACCCTGAGATCATGATCTGAGCTGAAACCAAGAGTTGGACACTTAACTGATGGAGCCACCCAGGCGCCCCAGTAATAGGATTATTAAGTTTAATATTCTACAGACTGCTTTTATGGCCATCTTGTTTCAGCAGCTACAGCTCTGCTTACTGTTTTTAGTAACTGGAGTATTAAATTTAGCCATTCACCTACTGTGGGATATTTTTTGATGTTTGTGATTTTTACTATTGAGATTAATGCGTCCGTGACACTTGTGCTCGTAGCCTTGTGTACTTCTGGGGGTAGTTCTGGAGGGTGGGTTTCTTCAAGCAGAATAGGTAGACTGGAAAATCTTAAATGAAACTCTGAAATATTGATGAGGCATAGGGCCCCGTCTTTTATTTTTTAATGAGGTCAATTTCACATAACCGTAAAATTAAACATTAAAGCATACAATTCATTGGCTTTAACATATTCACAGTGTTGTGCAACCACTACCTCTAACTGATTCCAGAATATTTTCATCACCCCAAAGGAAAACTCTGTATCCACTAACCGGTCAGCCCCATCCCCCACTCCCCCACAACCCCTGGCCACCATTGATCCTTTCACTGTCTCCATGGTTTTGCCTTTTCCAGAAGTTCAGAGTTGGGTTCATACATGTGCAGCCTTTTCAGACTGACTTCCTTCACTTAGATACCTTTAAGGTTCCTCCATGTCTTTTCACGGCTTCATAGATCACTTCTTTTTAGTGCTGAATAATATTCCCCTGTTTGGATGGACCATAGTTATCTATTCATCTACAGAAGGACATCTCGGCTCCGTCCATGTGTGGGCAGTTATGAACGAAACTACTATAAAACATCCACATGCAGGTTTTTTGTGTGGACGTGAGTTTGCAAGGCCTTTGGTAAACACCAGGGACCGTGACTGCTGGATTGTGTGGTGAGAGCACGTTCAGTGCCTTCGGTGTGGCCGTACCACTTCGCATGTCCTCCGGCAACGAGTAAGAGCAGCACCTGGTGTTGTCTGTGTTCTAGAATTCGGCTGTTCTGATAGGCGTGTAATGGTACTGTTTTGTTCTAATGTGCAATTCCGTGCTGACGTATCATGTGGAATAGCTTTTCAAATGCTCCTTCGCCACCCGTACATCTTCTTTGGTGAGCTGTCTATTCAGGTCTTTGGCCCGTTTTTTAATTAGGTTGCTCATCTTCTTATTGTTGAGTTTTAAGAATATTTTTGTATATTATGGATAAAAATCCTTATCAGATGTCTTTTGTAAATATTTTCTCCTCATTTCCAAATATTGTCTTCTCATTTTCTTGACAATGTCTTTCACAGAGCAGAGTTTTTAATTTTAATAAGGTCTAACATATTTTTCTTTCATGGATTGTGCCTTTGTTGTTACCTCTGAAAAGTCATTGCCAACTCCTGCCCTGGTCCTTTGTAATAGCAGCGGAAACAAGGGGGCTAAGGGGCTGGTACTTTAGTGGCCTACATTTGCTGGAGTTGAAAACTGAGAGTGGTAGTGGTCTTTCTTTTAGGTGACTCATCTAGGATGCCAATGAGCTGGTTTGCCAAATTAACTAAGTCCGGAGTGGACAAGGTTTCCCATAAGATGATGGTTCAGCTCATTAATAAATGGAATTAAAGGCTTACCTGGGTGGATTTAGCACCTAAAGGAAGAATTTTCTTTGAAGACAATGTGGAGTCGATTGTTGATAGTCACGAACAGGTTCGTCAGGCTTCTCTGTGCAAGTCTGAATCTTGTTTCAATCAGCAGGCTTAGGAAAAGCTACCGTAATTGCTTGATGTTGGCTTGCAGCCCTCTCGGGACCTCCAGGGTGTGACCTAAGATCTGCTGCCGTTAGTGGAGGGCAGGGAGAGACCGAAGAGGCGGCCACTCCAGGTTCGTGGGTGTCCGTTTTAATCATCAAGGGAACTGACATACAAGGCTTGTCCTGGGCAGCAGCAGGATGGCTGGATCCCCACACCCTCCTTCAAATCTTAAGAGTTTATCAAGAGGCTGTAACTGGGCTCAGCCCCGTCTACTCTGCAGGCGTTTGCAACACCACACCACGTCACCATCTCTAGGCTAGGTCCTTGGAGCAGACTCTGTGGCGGGAGAGGCAAGGGGAGCCCACATCCCAAGGACAGGGGAATGGAGCGAGGAGCCTCCAAGTGCTGGGGTCCAGGTCACAGGTTAACTAGTGGTCATATCTTTTTGATGACCTTCCCTAACACTCAGTGGAGATTTCCAGAGAGTGTTCTAACACCTTGCCAAAACTCAGGCGTGTGTTTCTCTAAATCCCTTTCAGGATGCTCCCATTGGGCTGGTTTTATCCAGTGTTTGGCCTGACCCTCACCAATAAGCATGTGGACCAATTGATATAAATCTGAGAAATCAGATTAGTAAGTTTCAGTAACTGTTTTACATTCTTCAGCAAATTTATGGGGTCCTCAGTCACTTTAGGAAAATCTTTGACTATGCCTTGAAATTCAGCCTTAGTCCAGGCAACATAAGCAATTTGGCGTTCATTTGGACCCCCAGCAGAGTTAACTTTAGAGGGGTAGGTATTAATAGGTTCAGGAGAAGGCGGGTGGGGATAGGTTTGGAGGTAAAGGGAAGCTCAGCGAAAGGATCAGGATGAGGGGTGGGAATAAGGGAGGTGGGGACAGTGCTGAGGGAAGAGGAAAATGGTGCCAGAGCGGGGGCCTGCGTGCAAGGTGGCCCCACCTGTCTGGAGACAAAGGAGGTGGGGAAGGCAAGATTCAGAAGCTGCAATGACTTCTTTCAGTTTTTGCCTCTTTGCAAAGTACTATTTCTAAATTAACAAATGAACCAAAAGGCGAACAAACTCTGAATCCTAAAAATGTTTGGAAACCTCAAGGTACCAGTTAAAATAAACATCCAATTCAGTTTTGACAATTTTAGAGCCATGGCTGTCCAATTCAGTTGTGAGAACAGTAGATCTGGGGAGATGGAAAGTTCCCCATAATGGCCACTGAAGTTGTAAACTGCTTTCGGTTGAGTCAGTCCATTTAGTTAAGAATGCACATGAGGAGGGATCACAGTTTTGAAACATAGAACAGGCTGGGGTCCCAGAAGTGTGGGAGTGTGGGCACAGGGGCGTCCCCAAAGCATTTGGATCACTGGGATCCCCTTTTCCAGAGGCTTTTCCCTAGAGGGAAGAGGAATATTTCTCAACAGCACAGTTCCAGTAGGAACAGCCTGGCTCTAGAAAGGAGTCAGACCAAAGGCCAAACGAGTACTCTGAGAAAGGACAAAGCCTTGATAAGGTCTTGAATAAAGCCTGGCGAGCTCAAAACACGGAGAGTGACTCCAGTCCAGGAGAAAACTTACCCTCAAACCCCAGGGTCGGCGAGAAAGCTGCAGCCCGACTGGGTCTGTGGGTACTGGCACCTGTTTGCTCACCAGCCTCAGAGTCTCTGGGGGTAGCTCCCTGCATCCCACTTCTGACACCTTCAAATTAAACTGCCAGTTATTTTACCAGCAAAATGGGCTCATTCAGGAATAGTAGAAAATGTGCAGTTTGGGACAAGCAAGCTACGGCAAAACTAGGCAAGTCCAAACAACAAAGGAGAGGGACATTTGATCGAGAGGAGGGAGGGAGCTGGGAGGGGCTGGAGAAACAGTTCAGGGGAATGACGGTGTCTTGGCAGCTGAATCACTGGGGTGGCCAATTTGTTGTAGAGGGGTGGTCACATCTTCCCCTTTTGGGGCCTGCCTGATGGTTCTTTCCTGTTGAGCGTTCTTCTGTTGGGTCTGTAGTTTGTAATTCTTCATGTGATTGATGGTGAGTGGTAGGGTTCCTTCCAGCCTCCTGAATCCACATGAGCAAGGTCTTTATTAATTTTCATAATGTCCAGCACCATTTGTTGAAGAGATGAGATTTGCTCCTACTGTGTTTGTGAGTGTACTTCTAGGCTCTCTGTTCTGTTCCGCTGACATGTTCACCGGTTCCTACAGCAGTGCCACAGTCCTAATTCCTGTAGCTTTTTGTAATAAGTCTTGAAGTCGGGTAGTGTCAGTTTTGTACTTCTCCATCAATATTGTGTGTTGGCTGTTCTGGTCTTTTGCTTTTCATATAAACTTTTGAATCAGTTTTTCACTGTCCTTTGCATATTTTTAAACCTTTTCTCTTTGTCTTTGGAGTTTTGCACTTGTACAGTGGTATATCTCCATATGGATTTCCTTTTGTGTACTTATTCTCTTTAAAATTTGTAGGGCTTTCTGAATCTGTGGTTGGAGAACTTTCGTCATTGCTGGAAAAATCCTTGGCCATTGCCTCTTAGATGTTGATTGCCTCTCCCACTCCCTCTTCTCCCTTGTGGAGCTCTGCTTAAACTCCGATGAGACCATCTCAGGCTCCCACCTGTGGCTCTTCTGCGTGTTCAATCTTCTCTGTGCTGTGTTCTGAATAATGTCTTTTGATCTGTTTTCC
This sequence comes from Ailuropoda melanoleuca, assembly GCF_002007445.2. Lineage (NCBI taxonomy): Eukaryota > Metazoa > Chordata > Mammalia > Carnivora > Ursidae > Ailuropoda > Ailuropoda melanoleuca. Next base: position 91,298,476 of record NC_048233.1, read on the forward strand.
AGTTTATCAGCCCTCTACTCTGTTGTGCAGAATAAAGCTCTTCCACTGAATGCTAATTTTTGTTACTTTGTTTGGAAAAGGTTTAAGGAGATGCAAAACCTCAGTCAGCAGTAGGCTTATTTCCAGATCTGAATTACTTGCCCTATTTTTTTCTTCCAAATTTTTATTTAAATTCTAGTTAGTTAATATATAGTGTAGTATTGGTTTCAGGAGTAGAATTTAGTGATTCATCACCTGTATACGACACCCAGTGCTCATCACAAGTGCCTTCCTAATTTTTGATGCTTTTTATTACTGGAAGTTCTCTTTGGTTCTTTTTCAAATCCACTACATTGTTTTTTATAGTTTTCTATCCCCAACAGATACTTCAAACCTGTCTTTTTTTTTTTTTTAAGAAAATAATTAAACACAATATGGTCTTAATCTGTATCTGATAGTATCTGAAGTCTTTGAGTAGTCTCTCTTCCGTCCGTTGTCTCTGCTTGTTCTGGCTGGGCTCAGCTTGCTAAAATGAGGCCAGGAAGGTTTGCCTTAGAAAACGGTGTCCTCTTTCTTAGGCTCCCTCCTTTGAAACCCAGCCCAGCACATCAACACAGGCATCTTAAGGCATAATAACGATTTCTGTCTACCTCACCTTGGCCTGCGAGGAAGCGGTCTGCGGTAATGCTACTTTAAACTTCAGCCTGAATGTCTTCCGGGGCTAAGGCAACATCATGCTCACTTCAGCTGAAATCAGGGACAAATTTTATACCACCTTTCTCATTGAATTACGCCCAGTGTAGGCCAGATGCCTACAGAGTACCTCCAGAGGACTGTACCATCTACTGAGAATTTCCTTAGCATCTGAATGTCTCTGACAGCCACCCCAGGTGCACAGCATGGTGTTACATGTGCTAGACACCCTGTGCCCTTCGGGATCCGCTCTCAAATACTGCACCCTGTCCCCAGCTTTAGGGTGCTATGGGAAACAAAATCGGCAAAATGTCAATAAATGCCAAAGCTGGGTTCATGATTCACCTGTTGTGAATGTTTGAAAATTTCTTAGTAAAAGCAATTTTTTTTTAAACTTAAATCCCGGTTAGGTAACACACAGTGTTCTACTAGTGTCAGGTGCACAATTTAGTGACTCGCTTCCATATGTCGCCTGGTGCTTATCACAGCAAGTGCACTTCTCAGTCCCCGTCCCCTCTTCACCCCTGTCCCCGGCCCCCTCCCCTCTAGTAGCCATGAGTTTGTTCTCTGTAGTTAAGAGTGTTTCTTGGTTTGCCTCTCTCTCTCTCTCTTTTCCCCCCGATATTAAGAGCCATCTTTTTTTTTTTTAAAGATTTTATTTATTTATTCGACAGAGATAGAGACAGCCAGCGAGAGAGGGAACACAAGCAGGGGGAGAGGGAGAGGAAGAAGCAGGCTCATAGCGGAAGAGCCCAATGTGGGGTTCGATCCCACAACGCCGGGATCACGCCCTGAGCCGAAGGCAGACGCTTAACCGCTGTGCCACCCAGGCGCCCCAAGAGCCATCTTTTAAAGTGTGTGTGACATCTTCCTTGGCCCGTTTTCTATCTGTGTTACACAGGCTGATGTGACAGAGGACAGGATCCCCCGCTGCCCAGTCTGCACTGGCATCGTGAAACCCGACGTCGTGTTCTTTGGGGAGGCGCTTCCCCAGAGATTCCTGCTGCATGTGCTTGATTTCCCCATGGCCGATCTGCTGCTCATCCTGGGGACCTCCCTGGAGGTTTGTCAGCAGGTCCAGTGGTGGACTGAGTGTGTGTGTGTGTGTGTGTGTGTGTGGTGGGGGGAGGCTGGAAGGACAGGGCCGAGGAGGTGGGGCTGGTGGGGGTGGCACCAGGTGCCCTCGGAGCCTTCTGGCATCCTAGCTTCGGAAGATAAGTAGGTTCAACTGGTGAGGAAGCTGAGGCATTCCTGGCCTAGGGAGCGGCAGTCTGGTCAGAACCAGGAAGAGGGAGGACACTCAGCCTTGGAGGCACTGTCAGTGTGGGTGGGGCACAGTGTGCTAGGGGAAGGGAGAAGGGAGGACCATGGAGAAGTAGGGCGGGACAGACTTCCCAGGGCACATCACAGTGGCTGATTTTGTGCTAGAAGCAGTGATGGACTTGAAGGGGTTGAGCCAGGGACATAGCTGGTGCTTCTCAGGGTCACAGAGACTGTTGGGGAGTGGGGATTGAAGCAAGATGTCCAGGAGGCTGGTCCTCATGAGGGCAGGGCTGTAGGCACAGTCAGACCACGTGACTATGAGAGAGGGCAGGAGAGGGACTTGGGGCCAGGTGAGGAGTGGTCTGGCTCTGTCTGCAGGCACTCAGGCCATTTGTTGGTAAGGAGGTATTTTCAGGGAGGGTGCCTAGCTCAGTACTGCACATGTTGTTTGAGGTGCCTGGGACACACCCATGGACACATTCCAGAAGCTATTTTTATCTGGACCTGAAGCTCAGCAACTTTGTAAAGGATGTGACAAGAGCAACAGATGAGCCCCTGCAATGGACTCTGCCTGATTGGACGTAGGCACCAAGGGGCAGAAGGGCCGGAAGAGCCTGTGCTCAGCCCCTGTCAGCCACAGAGGCCTCGAGTTAAGTGTATTTCTTCAGTAAATGTGCCTGCCGTGTGCTGGGTCCTGTTCTAGAGCTTTGGACAAACACAGTAGGATGTCATAAGCAAGTTACACAGTGTTCGGTGACGACACGTTAGGGGAGAAATAACAAGTGGGACAGGAAGGCTGGGAAGGGTTGTGAAGTGGTCGTGATATCAGCTTGGTTGGTTTGCCTGGCTGTGTTGGGAAGGTGACCCCGGAGCTGAGGCCAGAAGGAGACGTACATGTCAGCTGAGGGTGTCTGGCAGCGGACACTGCACAGTGACCCGCGGCCACATAGAGTGAATGAGCAGAGGACAGCAGTGACAAGATCTGACCTCCTGACCCCATGGGTGTTGTGGTGGGGAAAGCTGGTAGAGACCCTGCAGGTGGCGATGGCGGGTAGCCAGGTAACACTGCAGAGGGCGTCAGAGTCCAGGTGTGTGAAGGAGCGGTGGGGTGGGAGAGTGTGGACCTCCGCAGGCCTCGGGGGTTGTGACCTGAATGGCCGCAAGGATGGAGCTGGTTTCCTGAGACAGAGAAGCCAAGTGGCCAGGTTGGGGGAACTCGGCCCCAGACACACTGATTCAAGTGCTGTGTCAGGCCGTCCAGTGGATGCGTGACACAGGCAGGTGGATTCCCGCATCTGGAGTCCAGGAGGGAGCAGAGGTGGGACCTGGGGTGCCAGAGTGAGCAGACAGAAGAGTGTGCACAGACCTGGATGCCCACACTGGGCCTGGATGGAAGGGTGGATGTTGTGTGGGGGGCCGGGCAGAGGGGTCGGGGGCTGTGGTGGTCAGCGGTGAGTGGTGCAGTCCGGCTGCTGCCCTGTGCTGGCCGCCAGCAATGGACACTGGGGCCACCAGTCCTCTATATTTTTTAAGTGAAATGAAAATAGCCTTTTTCTCTGATTATAAAAGTATCGTATGCTCACACATTATACAGAGATAGTGAAGTAAAGAACCCCTTCAAGTGTCCTCACAGGCTTCTCTGCTGCACAGATGGGTGACCTTTAACGAGGTGGGGCAGCACTGCACACGGAGACCTACCTGGTTAGCGCCCACAGTCCTGACAAATACGGATACGTGGTCCCTGCTGGGACCCCCAAAGCAGAGTGCTTGTCCATAAGCACTGAGTAATCGGTGGTGTTGCTCAGACTTTACCTCATATGCTGTGTGGAAGAAACATTACTCAGTTGATGATGGATCGCCCCTCTGGATCCCGCTGAGGGGTGACATATGTCAACCATACAATGTTTTGAATCTGAAATATTCTGAAATATTTTGAATTCTGGAAAATACCCAGCCCCAAGAGTTTTAAGATGAGTGATGACGGATGTGTAATAATTTAAGCAACTGTCTATTGATGGACAACAAAAATAAATAGCATATAGATTTTATAATCAAAATAATGATTTAGTGAATAATCGTGTGTATACATGTTTGCACACTCATGTGAGTACTTCAGTAAATATTGGGAAGTGACTTTCCAGAAAGGTACACTACTCACACTGCCACCAAACCTGCCTGAGTGGCCATTTCCCACACCCTCACCAACATCAAACGCTACCCGATTTAAGTTTCTATCCATCTGGTTGGTCAGAAATCACTGTGTGTGTGAGAGAGAGGCGGGGGGGGGGGGGGGAGATTCAACATTTTGTAATGAAGAGTGAAGTTCATCCTTTCCTGTTTATTAACCACTGTGTTCTGTTTGGATTACGTATTTGTATCTCTTGCTTATTTTTCATTGGGTTATTTTCTTAGTCTGTTTATAAATTAGCAATATAAATCCATAAGTTATACAAACTGTTTATAAATTAGTTTAGCAATTAGAAATATAAACTGTCACGTGTTGTAAATATGTTTGTAGTTTATGGTAATGAGGTCTAAAAAGTTATTTTTCTACATTATATTTTTATGTAGATTATATTGTGAGAGTATGACGTAGTCAAACCAACATGACTTTCCTTTGTCTCATCTGACTTCTCAGGCCTAAAGAGTCCTTCCTGCTTTACTTAGGAAACCTAAATTTTCTTCAAGAACTGTTCTGTGTACATTTAAGTCACTCATTAGAAATTTTTTCAGCGAAGGCAGGAATTGAGTATTTTCCTACCCGATAATGAGCAATCTCAATACCATTTATTAATCTGTTTCTTACATTATCACTCCTGAATGGAAGTGTCACATGGGAGCTGGATGAAGAAGCCCAAGGGCACCGAGTTAGGACTCCCTGGAGGTCTGGATGGTGGAGACTGTGGAGAGGTGGGGCACCCACCCCTGTGGGCACCCCAGGAGCCCTCTGTGGGGCCAGGCTCTTGCTCCCAGGGAGCGAGAACAGACAGACGAGATGCTGCTGGGAGGAGACATTGTGTGATGGGGCAGGACAGGTAAGAGTGGGCACCGTTGCCGGAGCCCAGGTGTGCCTGGGCAGGGAGACCTGCAGAGGCCAGGACGTGTGGGAAGCAGAAAGACGCCGACCAGAGGGAGGCTCAGGACGGGCAGAACCCGGGCCACATGACTGGAAGAAATGAAACAGTGGTGTGTTTTCCCGTATCCACGGCCTCACCATCAGTCTGAGCTGCCCTTTCAGAGTCTCAGGCTGTGGCATGAAGTGTCCTAGGGGCTCGGAGGGTGGGCACTGTCCTCCTCACGTTTCGGCACTTTTTCAGGTAGAACCTTTTGCCAGCTTGTCTGAGGCTGTGCAGCGCTCAGTGCCCCGACTGCTCATCAACCGGGACTTGGTGGGGCCCTTTGCTTGGCGTCCTCGCAGCAGGGATGTGGTCCAGCTGGGGGATGTGGTTCACGGCGTGGAAAGACTGGCGGAGCTTCTGGGCTGGACACAAGAGTTGCAGGACCTCATCCAGCAGGAAACGGAAAAGGTACAGACTGCCCACAGGGTCCTCTGAAGGGCAGTCTTCCTCATTGCTCTGGGGTCTGGGTCCACCCGATGTGCCTCCCGGGTTGGCCGGAAAGCGACAAATAATGAATATTGGCTGTTACTCCTGTACCGGCTGCTGTCTGGGGTCTTGCGTGTGCTTATGAATCAGGCGCTGTGACTCACTATCTCCGTGTGGAGATGAGGAAGGGGTGCTAGGTGCCTGCTCTCCGGTCACAGAGCTGCAACTTGGTCCAGGCCCACTGGGCTGCTCTCCCTGCAGCCTTGCCTTTTGTCCCCTAAGGAAAGCAGCACCAACAGCTCCAGGCTACCGTGTGGTTCGGAGATGAGCTCCGAGGAGCTGAACTTGTGTGTGCTGGTGTGGGATGAAGCCCAACCTGGGGAGGCTTTCAGGAGGTGATCAGTGCAGGTGCCGTTGGCCTATGACAATCTGCCGAGGGTAGAAAGCTCTTGAGGTTTCAAACCTGTTCTGAGTGAAGTTTCCCGTAAGAATCAGCATGTGTGGCCCTGGTGTGAGTGGTTATTTTCTAAAGGAGGCAGCATTAAGCATTGGAAGTCCAGTCGTCTCAAAGGGGAACACTGTGTGACATTGCCCAAAGGGGATGGATGGGGCAGAGGGCTTGGGAGAGCCTCGCCCTTCAGCTGTGAGTGACTCAGGCTCAGGGCCGGGGGTCCGGCCTTTCCCCTCACCTCCACTGGCAAAAGCCCCCAGCCTCTGGCTGCAGCCTGGTTCCTTACCAAGTTGAACCAAAGAAAGAATAATATGGGGCTTATGAAGTCCAGGAGGCTTCACACTTACTGTTTCCACACATTTTAGATATCGTGGCTACTGTTTTTCCTAGCTGTCCACTCCAGAGTTTGGCTCTAACGGCTAAGATGGAGGCTGGTATCACTCCTTGTCTTACTGTAAGTGTCAGAGTTCGTTGCTGGGTCATTTTCGGGAAGTAGAGAAGGCAGGTAGCACTGAAGCCTATACTTCGCACCTCAAGGAGAGGCAGCGGGTGCATTGGTCCCATCTGCCTGGCAGCTTCCTGGCTCTGACATCCTATTTCCGTACAAGACCAAGTCACGTGACCCCTAGGGATTTTTGGAAGTAGTCCTTCGGGATTTGACCTGTGCGATTTTAGTCATGGAAATTTACGTGAAGTGGGTTCTGGTTTTAGGGGTTTATGTGTATACAAAGAGTAGCTATCCAAGAGTAAACATGGAGGGATGAGGTGCAGTCCACTCGGGGTTACTTTCCCAAATAGTGCCTGGTTTTGAGCACGTGAGCTCCAGCACATCCCACCTGGTTACTTCAGTGAAGCCTTCTGGCCAGCGCCCGTCTCGCCCAGCGCCCCGTCTCACCCGGTGCCCCGTTCTCGCCCGGCCCCATCTCGCCCGGCGCCCCGTTCTCGCCCGGCCCCGCTGGCACCGTGTTACTTTGGCTCAACAGCAGCATCGACAGAAGTGGAAGACCTTTTGTTTTATGCAATAGTTTGCACCCAGGCCCTGAGATCTGTGGGACTGATTCCCTTTCGGGTCCTTTGTGTTCCAGCTTGATGGACAGGACAAATAGGGGGATGGCTGGTCCTGCCACCCCTCCTGGGACCAGGAATGGTTCCAAGGAGTCACTGCCCACCTCTGAGGGAACAGTTTTGGCTGAACCAGAACCCGCAGCCTGAGGAAGAGTGGGAGGCGGCCTGCGTCCTGAGCACCGTGCTGGTGGGTCGTGTCCTGCTCAAGCTGTGGGCCACTCTGGTCACAGGTGTCCAGCTGCCCGGCACCTTCCTGCTGTTTGACTCTTCGGTCTGCTGAAGCTCTTGGTGCCGAACAAGAGCTTTCTTCTGACAGTGACCCCTTGAACTCAGATGGACCAGCGGGAAGCCCAGAGTGAATCTGCTGTGTGTCCATCTGAAGGGCGGGCACAGCATCTCTGTCCGTTAGAAAGACGGTCTTGGGCCGAGTGGTCACAGCCACTCCCAAGGCACGGTCCTGGGTCCCAAGTAATGTAATAGGGTCCTGTAGCATGTTGGCCTCCTTAGTAGGGTTTTTACATAGAGAAACTGTTCATTTCTGGCATGAAATAAACTCTTTGGTCTCAAAGGGAATGCAGGTATTGACAATGGATGTGGAAAGGGGACCTTGTGCGTGCATGGACATTCCCCCCTCTGGAATAACCCAAGGACGGAGAACATGCCCCTGGATTCACCTAGGAGAGGGGCCTAGTGTCGTTTCCCACGGAGCCCCAGAACCCCTCTCTGAAGGGCATCATGCCTTGTTCACTCCACCCTGATGCCTCTCGCCTCAACCTCTCCCCCAGAAAGTCCTCTGCTCCGGTAGCCATCAGCCCCCTGTCCGCACTCTCCCCCACCAGGCCTTCCCAGTAATGCCCCCAGGACTAACTTCTATGTTATGGAAGGCATTCCTCACTTAGAAACCTCGGCTGACCTCTGGCCCGCCCTGTACTCAGCCCATACTTCCTGTGCCTGCACAGGCCCCTGCTGCTGGGGTTGCCCCAAGGCCCAGCTTGGACAGCACCGCCCAGGCACACCTTCCTGATCTCTGGCTCCTACCCTGTGGGTGGTCCCTCCTTCCAGGCATCGTTTCCCCACTTGTGGCACATTTAACAGACAGACTCCTCAGAGGGGTTCTGGTAGCCTCAAGAACAGAAGACATGACTAATGATCTAGGAAAAGGGCCAAATTCTGAAAAGAATGAAATTAATTTCTCACGCACATGCTCTTGCTTGAAACTCTTTATTCCAAGATGATGTTTCTGCGATGCTTTGTGGACGTGATAGAAATCCAAACTTAGGCTTTTACGAGGTGCACTTCCCTTCATGTATTTATGGTCTACGCCAGTGGGAAGGTCAGGACGCCACTGTCACAATCAGTGAGAGCTTGGGTGCCGTGAATACTACAGCAGACAGCTGAGCGAGGACCAAGGATACATAAGAGGCTACCAGTCCTGAGCTCAGTGGGGACAGAAACAGTAGAGCATACCTTGGAAGTATGTTTCTGACATTAGTATACACAGTTCTAGCAAGTTCTTTTCCTGTGAATTGCGGCGCTTTCTTGACGTGGAAGCCCTGGGCAAGCATGCCAGAGCTGGACATGCTTGCATGTGCCCATGCTCGGCCTCTGCCCCCAAGCAGCGGCCTCTGCACACATCCTCTTGGCACACACACAAGACGACTTCATCTGAGGAAATCAAGGCTGAGTTTCCAGAGTTGCAGAGGAAAAGGCCCTCACAGTCCTAAAGATAAGAGACTGGACCAGAGACAAATCATTAACAGAACTTTGGAAGTAGAGAGAGAGGGGTCTCCAAGGTGGAGAGAGGGACATGGCTTCCCCGGGTCACAGTCCCAAGGACATCTCTGGAAGCAGCACCAGTTCTGAAGGGGGAACAGAAGACTGCTGTCCTCAGTCGGGGTCTGAGTCAGCTTCCGAGGAGAGCTGCCCCTCCATGGTCTCACAAATGGCATCCTGCAGGGTTGTCAGCTGACCCCGGGGACTCATCCCCATGGGCTGGATGACTCTGTGCCTGTGAGTGAAAAGTATGGTGAGGCTGGGGAAGGGGCCTGGTGGGGCGGGGGGAGAGGGCAGAAATCCTGTTCACCCCTGACTACTTCTTGTGCTCCACCAGGCTGCTTCTGTTTACTGAGGAATCCCAACTGCTACCTGGTGGTTTTGGGACCTTATGCCGTCTCTTAATTTCTCTAGATCTCAATTTTCATCATCTGTGAAATAAACATAATACAATCTCAAGTCTAATCCTTTCCCGGGGCATTTCCTTCATTTCAAACCTTAGGAATGCAGCCTTGCCTAAGCCCACCTCTGACCCTACCTCCTGGGGCTCACAAGACTGGACCCGGGCCTGGGGTTCTGTTCTCCCTTCTCCCAGCCGTGGGCCCCTCCTTGCCATGCCACATACCTGGAGAGCTTGTCAAACATGTTCACCAGCTTCATGGCCTCATGTTCCTTCTGCTCCTCCGTCATGCCCTCCATGGGGTTGGGCGGCTTTTCCTCCACCCTCCCGGTCACTGGGTTTATGCTGCTTCCCAGGGGAGGGGGTGTAGGGAATGCATTAGTGACTCTCTAGGACAGGAGGCAGCTGCATGGGGTGGGTGGAGTCCCACACGCCCTGCTTGGGCCTTGACTAGCAAGAAACCCATTCTCCTGGGGGTGACAGGCAGCAGGGCAGCTGCAGGAGCTGCAGCAGTGAACCAACTCCTACCACCTGGGTCTCCTGGTCCCCCGATGGCCTGACCCCCTTCAGTCCATGTTCCCAAAAAAACATCCTGACATCAGGATAGATCACTTAGGGGCCAGTGCCTGACTCCCAAAGTCCTACCCATCTGTCATCCTGTCCCACCCACCCTGTGGGTCCCTATGGGTATGGGAACAGGGACCAGGCTGAGTGAGGGGAGCTGAGGGTGTAGGGGCACACACCTGGCCTTGGCTTCCTTGTACTCATCTGTGTCCGTGTCCTCGTCCTCCGAATATTGGCCCTCAGGCCGGCCCCCTGCCATGAGGCCCCTGGCAGCCAGGAGGCCGGCGGCATTCCCGTAGCCCGTGTACTTGATGAATCGGGGCACTGAGGGGCAGGGCAGAGGTCAGTGTGCGAAGGTGGCTGGGAGGGACAGGCACTGGGCTGGATCCCAGCACTCACCACTCTCAGAGCACAGGACAAACAGGAACTCAGCGGCCACTCTCTTCACATCAGTGTCCAGATGTGTCATGAGGCGAACGAGCTTGTTCCGCAACAACTCCCCAACCTCGGGCCGGGTCCTCACGTCCCGCAGTGGGGGCAGCACCTGGGGAGGCAGCTGTCCCTCAGCCTGGGCCTGAACTGGCTGGGGTCTGTGATCTGGGCCCTGCGCCAGCCCCTCTGCCCCATACCTGTGACTTCAGAAACTTCCTGGCAGGACGGTGCATGCGGGCACACTCCGTCAGCACGCTCAGCACGGGGGCCACGCTCTCTTTCAGCCTGTGCGTCTGCAGAGGGGCTTCTGTCACTGGGGCTGTGCCCCCACCGGACTTGAGGGCAGGCGTTGGGGGGGGGGGCTACATGCATACCAGATGGTCCGGTCCTGGCAGGAGGTGCTCAGGAAGAGGCCTTGCCACAGTTAGTCAGCTGAGGGGCCAAGAGTGGGCAGTGGGTTTGTGAGCTTCGAGAGGGCCGCAGATGGAACTTAACTTAGGAGGGCTCTCGTGTGCTCTGCAATTTGGGGCAAATAACTCATCTACTCTAACTTCCTCGCCTATGTACCAAAATTGTGGAGAAAATACAGAGTGTTCATAGCTGTTAGCCCATCAAGGGCACGTGATCTGTCCTCAAAAAACAGTGGCCAAAACACAACAAAAATCCCCACTCCGTGGGCTTCACGGACCCGGAGAGCAAAGAGTTCCTTTTCTTCCCTGGCCTTCCCCCACTTCCCTCCCCAGACCCCAACCCCAGCAGCAGCAGTGGTAGGGACAGTCACAACCATCATGTCCAACGCTGGTGACCCAGCTCACCGCGCACATAAGCAATGCGGATTCCCAAGGTGTCCACCTAATCTCACTCCATTCCGATCTGCAGCCTGCGTGTTGTCTCCGAGCTCCTAGAGGAGCTGGTTAGAGGTCTGGCCAGCCAATGTCGTGTGTGCAGGAACAGGAATCAGGCAGCCTCGGGCTCAAGATGCCTGTGGGTCCCCTCAGGGATGCCAAGAGACAACGGATGCTCATTCCCAAGGGCTGCCTGTATACAGCAACACTAAGACTCTAAAGGCAAAAGCAAGGACTCAAGACAGATCCAAAAAGAGCTCTAAAAAGTAAGTCCTTTGTTTGACTTTAAAAACTTGTTATGGTAACCAGCAGAAATAAAACCTTCAAGTGTGTGTGTGAGAGGGTCCACACGTTTCTCAGAGAGGAGGAGTCTGGTTTTCTGCCAAGCTGGGACACAGAGCAGCCGCAGAAAATGCCTGAATCACACTGCTGTGACCTCCACTTACTAGTGTGGACTGTAAAAAAGCAGTGACCATGGCTGCTTGGGAAAGTCAGAGCCACTGAGGAGCCCACATGTCAGGTCCCTCTGCCCACCTGGTGCAGACGCTTCTCCAGGAAGCCGAGGAGGACATGAATCACATCCATGTTCGCTCCCAGGAACTCCAGGGAGCCTTTGCGTGGCTCCAGGGTAAGGAGGACGTCCAGACACTTGAGGGGCAAGTTCCCCAGAAGGTTCACTGTGTGGCTGAGGACAGACGGGGAGGGGGGCTTGATAAGTCCATCCCCCAGCACAGGTACAACCCTTGCTGCCCCCCAGAGGCCACACATGACATGAGCTAGTGTCTGGGGGCCTGACGACAAGAACCAGAGGCCAGAGGCCAGAGCTGAGACTGGGACTGACCTCAGAGCTGTTCCCACCTGGTGGGGTGAGTTCCTAAGGAAGGGGAACTGTCTACGGACGCGTTCCCTGCCAGGCTCTATCTGGGTTGAAGCACCACAGACAATCTCTGGAAAACCAGAACCTGCCTGGGCACAGGTCATCGACAGAGATGAGTAAGCACATTACCCCGTAAATACATTATTCGTTATTACTACCCCAGTTCGAGAGAGACATTCCCACCCTCGGATCCATACCTCTTGTCCTAACCACATGGAGACGTACTGTAGAAAGACACTGCTGTCTGGCCTCACCCAGATAGGTGAAGACTCTGTAAGGCGGAGCCTAGCCCACAGCCAGGGCTGGGAACCACTCTCCAGATACATGAGCACACTTCTTTTCCATCTAACAGGCCCCACCCTCACCCGTGGAACTCCTCTGTGCGGTCTCCAGCAGCAGCGACCATCACACAGTGCCGCAGAATGGTCCCCAGGTGCCGATAAAGGGCAGCATCTTCCTGACCAAAAAGAAAGGGGTTCCTGTGAGAGGAAGCCCCACTCCGGGATCATGTGCACGGACCATGCATCTCCTCTACTGCACACCTGCCCCCTGTCCTCTCCTACATAACCTTGAGGCATTTCCTTGACCAAGAACGTCACTAGGTCCTCTTGGGATGAAGTCACGGTGTACTCTAGCCCCGTGCTCACGGCCTCCCCATGCACCAAACAGCCCTCTGCCAGGCTGCAAGAGCCAGATATGCCCTCCACCTCTCTCAGAAACATTGAGGCCCCCTGCCCGAAATGTGCATCTCCTTGCCTCCTCCCGACAGGCTGAGAGCTCTGCCTGTCCTCTCCCCATCTGATGCCCATGCAGGCACCCCACAGGCAGACAGATCCAGGGAACATCCACACTAAGCGCTACCCGCCGCTCAGGTCAGTCCTCACCTCGTCTACCTCTCTCTTGATGGACTCGAAGGTGATATTGAAGAGCACTTTGAGGATCTCCATGGCCCGCTCGGTCTCCTGGGGAGGCAGCAGCTCAGGCGGGTTCTCTTCAGGGGCCATTCCCAGTGTCAGCTCCAGCGCATCGGTCAGCAGGCGCACTCCCCGCAACTCCTGAAACAGCTGCTGCCGCACGTCTGTGCGAAGTGCCGTTAGCAAGAAGAGGAGGCGCAAGTCAAAGAACTGCACGTCGTGCGGGAAGCTGTTCTTGTGATACAGCCCCACGCGCTCTGCGAGCCTCACCACTAGGCGGGCCTCTGCGGCCAGCACCTGTGCCACCGGGCTGCTGAGCACGAGGTTGCACAGGCACTTGAGCGACTCGAGTACAACGTCCATGTCCAGAGGCTCCGGGGCCGACTCCTCGAAGGCGATGCCAGCATAGCGGGCAAGTGCCTGCAGGCTCTGGCGGCTGGTGAAAGGGTCCAGGCAGCTGCGGTCCCTGGACAGGATGCGGATGCTCTGCAGCCAGGTGGCGCGGCGGCAGGGCGGCAAGCCCTGCTCCAGGACCGAGACCAGCAGCTCCGCCAGTCTCTGTGGGCAGGGAGAAGAGCGGCTCCACCAGGCCCCTCTACCTGGGGCCGCCCAAGCCTGCCCCTTTACCCTCGGTCAGCACCCACCTTCCTGTCCTCCTGTTGGGCATCATCAAACGTGAAGCTCTGGGAGTTCTGCAGAGAGACCCAGAGGCTCAGGGCGCTCCGTGGACGGGGGCCTGAGTCCACAGATTCCTCCCCCCGGACAGATGGCGCTCCACCCCCGCCCCTCAGTGTGCGCACCCAGACTCTCTCCCCCCAGCAACTCCTCACCGACTCGGCGCCCCTCCCGCGGCGCTCGCACCTCCCGCAGGCCCCCAGCCGCACACACAATCTCAGGGCCGGCCAGAGCGCGTGCCCCACCCTGCCCCACCTCTTCCGTGCATGTACCACGTTCACGGCTCTCGCTCACCTCCCGGTTGTACGTGCGCAGGGCCTCCATAACCACGTCCTCCTCTCCCGCCTCCACAGCATCCGCAACCACCCGGGGCTCCATGGCGCCCCCGGGCTCCCGCGCCGGGAAGGCGGGAGGGGCTTCGCTTTCCGGCTCCGGGCGGAGTCGAGCCGCTCCGCCCGGCCTCGGCGCG
>NC_048233.1:91312520-91314204 GCF_002007445.2 Ailuropoda melanoleuca
CGGGGGAAGCCGGGACTCTGAGCGCGCGCCGCGGGGCGGGGCCGTGGCTGCGAGCGGCGAAGGCGGGGACTCTGTGCGCCGCGCCGCGCCGCGGGGCGGGGCCAGGGCTGCAGGCTCCTTAAGGTGGCGAGACCTGGTTCAGCGGAGTGGGACTTGGAGGGAGTCGGCGGGGATTTCAAAGATCCTAGTAGGTGATTGTTCGACCTCGGGGTCGAGTCGCCTCTGAACCTAACAGGGACCTCTGCTTCTTAGGCCGGAATTCCCAGCAGGCGAGGACCTTAGCCCGCCCTACGGAGCCCCCCACCCACGCCCCTCTTGAAGCGCAGCACGAGTGCAAGTCGAGGGGAAAGCCGAGCGCGGCACGGGGACCACTTGCTGTGTTCAACAGGGGTTTAAGTGCCTACCGCATGCTGGGTCCCTGCTTTCGTAGAGCTCGTGTTCCAAAATGAAGACAAGGAAAAAAGGACAAATAAGACGGCTTTAGACAGTCATAGCGCTGTGACTAGAAAAGAAAAGGGTCCTGGTGGGCTGCAAAGGGATCTGAGGAGGTGCCATTTTTGCTGAGACTGGACGATAAGTGATCCGAGGTAAGGTCGTTCAGAGCCAAAAGAGCGGCCAGTGCAAAGATGGGAATGGCCGCGGTGGCAGAGAGAAACAGACACCCCGTTTTGCTTAAAGAAAGGGGAGAGTCGGGGAGGGGTCAGGATGCAGGCAAAGCCTGATCGTGTGCAGCAACTTCCTAGGGGTGTGACCGAGACGGTGTGGCCTGGACTAAGCTTCCTCTTCTGAAAGGCAGAGATGACAGACGTTCCCGTTTCACTGTGCTGTCGCGAGGACTCAACGACACGCAGCAAATGCTCCAGTACGGCGGGTCGGGATCCACTGTGCAACAAGCTTTTGCTGACCGTCTCCTTTGTGCCAGGCCCATTCCCAGTGCCCGGTGCGACGGGCAGAAGCACTGGCTTCGACTGTCCCTGCTACCGCCACGCTCCCACCCCTCGTTCTGGCTTCAGAATGCTTCACCCCTGCATCTTCTGCAGCGCTCGCCCGTTCCAGGCACTGGTCTCCACCCTTGTCTCACAAGCAGTAACTGGGGCCTAGGTTCGCACCGTAGCCTGGCAGGGGCGAGCGCCAGTTGCGACCCCTTCCAGCCTCTCTCGCGGGAGGAAGGGGCTGGGAGCTCTCGGTCCTAGGACCTGACCCCGCCTTCGGCGCGATTGGCCGGTAGAAGTGTCTGTCAATGCCGTCATTGGCAGGGAAAGCGCTAACGGCCCGCCCCCTCCCCGGTACGGACGCGGAACGGACCTCGGCCGGAAGTCGGCGGGCCCGAGCGGAAGCGGCGGGGCGGGAGGGTCCTCCCCGCGACTACGCCACGTCCGCGCAGCCTGTGGCCGCGCGGCTGACGGGGGCCGGGGCCCGGGGCCGGCGCGATGGCGGACTGGGCTCGGGGTGAGCGCGGGGGAGCGAGCCAGGTGGCGGTGCGGGCGGCCGTCAGCGACGGGACTGCCCGCAGGAGACGCTGCCGGCGGCGGAGCCGGGCCGCGCGCGCCGGGGAGGGGTCCCTGGGGCCCTGGGCTCCCGACCCCTGCCAGGTGGTTCTGCCTGCGGCCTCCGGCGGGTCCACCCGCCCACAGGTCCCGGCAGCCAGCCGTGGGCGAGGGGGCTTTCCTCCTCTGAGAGCCCG